>NC_139218.1:405036265-405108581 GCF_055691185.1 Crinia signifera | reverse complement strand
AATATCCCCCACAATACCCAAAAAAGCCCACTTTAACCAAGTGGCAGCTGACAGTTGGAGCAGATCACCTGCTAGAGGGGAAAAGGAGACTTTCCCACCCTGAACCAGACTCTCCCTTCTGTTATGGGTATATAAAGTCGGTGGGACCACCCATATCTGTTGGGCCAACGGGACTCTTACTATATTTCTTACCCCACTCTCATCCTTCTCTGCTTCTTTCTCAGTACCCACCCCCTCTTCCCCTTCTTATCACCCCATTCCTTTCTCTGTGCGGGAGAATTATCAAAGTAATTTATACTGCTACCTTTTTCATGCCATTTAGACATGTTGTCCTCCAAACTTGAAAGTACTTAATTCTCGTATATAGTTCACATGTAGACTCATTCAACTGTTACCTTTTGAGTCCACTCTCAGTGTGGGTCTCACGTGAGTTAGTGAGATTAACTGTGTATCGGCTGGGGAGACCAAACAACCTAATATTCACCCTTCAAAGGATATGTTATTGGATATGTAGGTAACCAGGCCACAGTAGGCCAGTAATTTCTTATCCTCTAGTATGAGTAACGTAACTTATCCAAAGCATTTGTCTGACGTATAGAGTCAACAGTAATTCTCTCTGTTTTATATTGTTGCAATTAGCAAACAGTAAATAAATGCATACATTGTGGAGAATTCCTGCACAGAGGTCAAATTTCGTTTAGAACAGTTGTATTATTATCTGTTGCTATTAAGAAAAAGAAACCTAACACTGTGACCTAACTTGGTACAATATATGCACTGTATTTCTCTCCCAGGGTAAACTAAATAGGGTGGTTTTTTGAGCAAAACGGGGAGAATTAAAATTCATGGCACATGTTGGTAATCTGTGATCTCATTCTTCTGACATATAGCATGTTCATAGATGTTTGCTTAAAATCTTTGTTTAGCTATTTGAATGTACCCATATAATCTTTGACCCCGCCACCATTATCTAGTCCCCCCGGGAAACGAGGGACCTCTCCAAGAGAGATTCAGCCAACGTTGGCAACCAATAGACACCCCATTACGTTACCCATATCAGAAAGGGGTTTCCAATTCTACCTCAGACCTGTTTCAATTCGACCTCAGTGGAGGTCTCACAGGAGGATCCAGTGCCCTAAGGGCTCAGATTTCGAGGTGGTTACCTCATCTTTGTCTCAATGTTTTGTGTTAAATGTTTGTGTATGTCTGTCTAGAAATTATTTTATTCTATATCTAATAAAAGTTAATTTTTAATAAAAAGGCCCAAAACTCACCGAGGGGTGGAACAGCCTACCCTACAGTATTGTGTACAACTAGTACTCATTTACACATTCCCCATCTTTGAGCTAGTACCTTCAATCCCATTCATACTTTCAACCCACACAGCCTAGTAACCCCAATTGTAGAGGCTACTAGTTTAAACTATTTACTAAGAGTGCCCCAACAAAAAAGAGAGTCGTTCCTTCTTCTTCCTTCCATTTACTTTTACTCTCTAGGGTGCACCTCCACACTCGCGATTTTCTGGGGAACCTCCTGTTCTCTGAACTTATTTGTATTGTGGATAGCTAGAATTATTTGCTTACATATCGATTCATTATTTCTTAACTTGTGCACTGGTCCATCTCCCTCTCCCCCTTTCCCCCCAAACTTCACCGATAACTACCTGGGTGATCCCAGGATTCTCACAAGTGACCAGTCTGCACGGTATCCCTGATTCACAATCGCTGTGAAACGACTTATACCAACACCACTTAGGGACGGAACTAGCTCAGAAATACGGGACCACAATGGCGTTTAGCCTACGAAAAGAACTCTCATTTAAAAGGGGTACAAACGATGACTTGGACGACATCTTTCCATCAACCCCCTTGGGGACCTCTCATAATGCCACTTGGGAAGATGATCTCATGTCACTGAAAAACTCCATGCAGAAACAAATTAGGCTCAATTGGGAGATATCGACATTGAACAGTTACCTCAAACAGAAAATAGTACCGAGGGGCCTGCGACCCCGCATATTTCCCACCTTTGAATTAGCCACGGATGCTCTAAGAACTGAATGGGAGACATGTCTCCTGAAATGTTCCAACGATCTGATGGGGATCCTGGTGAAACACAGTATGCTCACCCTCAATACCTGTGAAAAACAGATAGAAGAACTGGGGACCAAATTGGAGGCATATGAAAAAGACATCATGTTTCAGAAGAATTTTGAGAACAATAAAGAAGAACTCAAGAGGTATGAAGATACCATAATTGACAGGAAGAGAAGCAAATACCAAAGAGATAAGAAAGACTTTGCCAATGGTAACATCTTCAAATGGACCTCCACCACGCGGAACCCAAACCGCAATCAGAGCAGACGGTACATACATAACTACAGCTCCTCAGAAACGGATGTCTCAGAGACTGATGAACCCTCCTCATCTACATTTAGATCCCAGGTTCCTTTTTTAGAGGAAGGCCCCATTGGCAGGGGATACCGCCGAAACCCAGGAAGAGGAAGATCAGGCGAGGACAGAAGAAGAAGAGACTGGAGAACCTGGGACCCACCATTACCGCAACGGCAGTCCTCCAGGACCAGGAAACAGAACCAATAAACGACACACCTCTCACAGTGATCAACCTTTCCAAACGAGAACTCTCGAAAGAACATCTCGAAGTTTTGGGCAAGGGTCTATCTTTTTCACCCAACACACAGATGAACCGTTTTACATGGGAGAAGGATCTGCGTCTGTTCGGCAGAAAATTGCTTCTTAAAAAGTTCTTTGCGAATAAAGAGAGAGGAACCATCTTCCCCCAGAATGATCTTAGTCTTTCACAAACTCAGAGGGAACCATCCCAGGAAGAGGAAGAACTCTCAGCCCAAGACCAGATGATGGTAGAGATCTTAGAAGAGTTACAGGACTCAGGGGCCCCTCAAACCCAAGGACCTGGACGACCCATTGTGAGGAAAAAGAGTACCTTCATGCCACAAGAACATCTGAGTGCAGAGATTAAAGTCTTCCTCGACACAGTGTCCAGAGACATGAACGGCCTCATGAGTCATCTGGATACACGAAGAAATTACAACCCCAATCTGACCCAGGAAGAGCGCCACACCCTGAGGGACATCTCATCATGGGAGGAAATTATAATCAAACCTTCTGATAAAGGGGGTAACATCGTCTTATGGCCCAAGGACATGTACATGAGGGAGGCCAACAGGCAACTCCAGGATCAAAAGTGTTATAAACAACTCACTCTTAACCCCACTAACACCTATAAAAATACGTACGACAGGCTCATAAACCGAGCACATAAGGAGGGGGTGATCCTTAAAACAGAACATGCATTTCTAGTCTCAGAACACCCGAAAACACCCACCTTTTACATGCTCCCCAAAGTGCATAAAAACTTGGTGAATCCCCCAGGGAGACCTATCGTATCAGGAATTCAGGGTCTGTCTGAGCAAGCGAGCATATTCTTGGACAAACACCTTAGACATCATGTCCTGACACTTCCCTCCTATGTGCAAGACACCAGGGACATCCTCAAAAGAGTACACGATGTACAACTGGAAGAGGGTCAACTCCTGGCCACCCTAGATGTGGAGTCACTCTATACCTGCATAGAACATGACCTGGGACTACAAGCAGTCAGATATTTCCTCACGATGCAGGGGATGACTGAGTTTGGGGAATTCCTCCTGACACTGCTGGAATTTGTCCTCAAAAACAATTATTTCACATTTGACGACAAGTACTACCTCCAAACCCGAGGAACAGCGATGGGCGCGGCCTGTGCGCCCACATACGCCAACCTGTTCCTCGGGTGGTGGGAACGTGAATTTGTTTTCTCTGAGACGCACGACACATATACCAACCAAATTGTGTCGTGGGTCAGGTATATTGACGACATCATGGTGATCTGGCAAGGAGATCAGGCAAGCCTGACCCAATTCATTCACATCTTGAACAACAATGACCTGAATCTCAGGCTCACGCATTTTATTCACCATGATGAAATCACATTCTTAGATTTAACAATATACCGTTCTGAGGATAACCTGTTACAAACAAAACTATACAGGAAGGAGACGGCAACTAATAGTCTCCTAATTTCCAGCAGTGCCCACTTCCCCCCGACCATCAAAAATCTCCCGAAGGGTGAGTTCCTGCGCCTCAGGAGAAACTGCTCCACCAAGGACATGTACGCCAGCCAAAGTGAAGAATTGGCCTCTAGACTTCAATCACGGGGATATAGTAAAAGATCTATAAAAAAAGCTAGACACCAGGCCTCAAACTGTCGAAGAGAGGATCTCCTATTCTCAACTGCAAAACAGACTAACACCGAACCAGCCACCAGATTTATCACTAATTTCTGTGATCAGTGGCAGGATCTGCAGAAAATCATTCATAAACACTGGCACATCCTGGAGATGGACCCTGACTTAGGAGAAATCACTGCCAGGGGACCACAATTTAGTTGGAGGAGAGCTAAGAATCTCAGGGACACATTGGTGCAAAGCCACTTTCAACGAACAGCCAAATTGAAACCCAAGATCAAAGGCACCTTCCCGTGTACCAAGTGTAGAGCTTGCATCCACATCCAGAAAACTAACAGGGTAACAAACCGGTTTGACAAAACAGTAACCATTGAGCAATACATGACCTGTGACACCATAGGGGTCGTATACTGTCTTGAATGCCCCTGCGGACTGAGGTACGTAGGAATGACGAGTAGAAAACTCAAAATGCGCATATTAGAGCACGCCGGTAACATCAGGAATGCCCACACGGACACCCTCAAATACAAAAAACTCACCTCAGTGGCTAGGCATTTTCTTGCCAAACACGAAGGATCACCGCAGGGTCTTAGAGTTTTCGGACTAGAGCAGGCCCGACTTGGCATCAGAGGCGGAGATCTTACCAAGGAACTACTGCGCAGAGAAAGCAGGTGGATCTTCGACCTCAACACAGTCAACCCACATGGATTGAATGAGAACAACACCTTCGGAGCTTTCCTATAAATACCTTGCCTCACAAAAAACTCTTACTCCTTCTCCCCCCCATATCTATTAAGCTCCCTTCGGGGACAACCGGAGACCATACCCACTAAGCCATTTATCAGCTTCCTTCCTATCTGGCCAGGGACACACAATCAGGGACCTTTACCTAATATATCATCCTATCCAATTTATGCCCCTTAGCAACAGCTTTTTTAGGAAGTCATCACTTCCTTCCAATTACCCCCGCTGCTCTTCGAGTATCATACACCCACCGAACCCATTCTTGCCGGTCCACATATCAGTTGTTTTCCTCCTCCAGACACCCCCCTTTTTTTCTCTTCCCCTCCGTCTTTTCTTTCCCCCCCCCCCCCCCCCATCCTTCTCCCCCCTTTTTTCCCCCCCATCCTCATATGCCTTATACGGCAAACATCACATTTGGGGTAATTTACTATACCCTGGTTCACTTTGTTTCCCTCCCTCCTCTCCCTCAGATTCATCCCATAACTAGGGATGAATAGGAAGGGTCTGATTCACAAATACACTCGGTGGCTAGTCCACTCTCGGTGCAAAAAGACACCAACACTAAAGTCACACTCTGGTATAATATACCACATCACCTCACCGTCACAGGATCCATAATAATATGAAAACATATCTCCTCTTTCCCCCACCGATTTTTTCACTTGTTGTATACTTTTTTTGTTCATTTGCATAGCACTGTTTGTAGTCACCTAGCACACACCTTCATCCCACCAATACGGCGGGGATCACCTGTTTGAGTCATCACACTCCCCCATATCTACATTAAGTACCCATGGTCCCTCCCCTCCACCTGATATGTGGGTTACAAGTCTACGTCCCTTTAGTGAACCTCTAATGATAAAACACGCAGGGGACTGTACCATCACCTCAAGAATAGGTTAAACCATCCATATCAGGGCATCCCAGGAAGGACCAGGAAAGTCCCCCTAGGTCTCATCTGTGCCATACAACATTATTAACCTATCAGGGAGCATACCCCTCTTTTCCATATGGGGGGGTCATGGCATCAGTCCTGATCTCTCAAATTCGGCAGACTCTATCACCCGCAGGTATAGATATACTACCTGTTTTTTCACATCCACGCATTCTTTCCCTTTTATAAATCAATCGCAGGAACTATGTACCTTATGTGAAGACATCTGGGTAATGAGATATACAGCCCTGTTCCCCCCATCTTCTGAACTAGCACTTATAAAATATGACCCCCTTTCTCTTACTTATAAAATTGTGACCCCCTTTCACCCTATTAATTACATCGGGTAATAATTAGCAATACATACAATTGATGTCGCATTACCTAACAATGGAGCCCCTTTCTTAAATATGCAATGAGAGTTACTTCCAATATCTAACAGCACACATCCACTAGCAGAATACGTGCCAGGAATAATGTAATACACCCAGAGCTGTCACCAACTGCGCTGCCAACCGGAGCACGTAAATGACACTACTGGGAGAATAGGTGCAACAACCTATCAAAAGACAGCAGCCACAAGCTAAATAGGAGGCTGACAGACCTCCACACACACACACCCTGACGAAGCCTACTGGTGAAACGATCGTTGGTAGATCTGAGGGAGTGACGCTACTACCAAGCGCCTCCCCTAGCAGCCGCATCGACGCGAGTGAGAGAGGGATAGACGCTCACACACAGCGCTTCCCACAGCAGCCGCACTGACGCTGGCCACATGACACCGCCCGGGGACCTGACCGCCTGATAGCTTTGGGGAAGCGGCACTGATACCGCGTGTCCCCCGCAGCAGCAGCCGCACTGACGCTGGCTACACCGCCCGTGGATTTGACCGCCTGACAGCTTGGGGAAGCGGCACTGATACCGCTTGTCCCCCGCAGCAGCCACCCAAGCCTACTAGAATATCTGGCAGCACCGGGTAGAGAACAGTCTGAAGTCACGCTCACGAGGGGCTCCCCGATACCCTCCAGCCTCCCACGAACGCAGCCCGCACAGCTACCTCACTGTACAAGTGAGGACACAGGACGCTACCTCACGCAGCCTCCAACTCGCATAGAGGACAACCCTAGTATCACTAGTGTGTACGCTGTACACAGGCAGGTACCATTTTCTCCCGCATTACCCGTTTAATCACTACCCATCTGCTTTACCCCTCTCTGTGCCCCTGTTCATTCTCCCCTCTTTCCTTCCTTCCCTCCACTATTACTAACTTGCTGCTCACTTGACTTAAAACTACCTCTCGTGGGAAATACTCATTCAGGCATAGTACCCACGACTCACCCTGCATTGGAAACTATCCAGGCAGGGGAATCTGGGGGTCTGCCCGGACAGCAGTCTCCCCATTTCGACTGCTCTGGTGACATACTCCTCCTGTTGCGCCTATAGTAAGCCCGCTCACCCGCCATACCTCTGAGGTCCGCCGATAAACTGACGGCAACCGGCCCAGGGCGTATGAAGGTTCTGTGAGAGAAGGGGGACCTCTCCCACGGCACAGTATTCCACCCTGGGCCCACAGGTATATGAGGCCGGGCAGCAGCCGCTTACGATAGAGGATCATCTGGAGCACCTTGCATTTATCACCCTTGACCCGATACCCCACGAGGGTGGCAATATCCCCCACAATACCCAAAAAAGCCCACTTTAACCAAGTGGCAGCTGACAGTTGGAGCAGATCACCTGCTAGAGGGGAAAAGGAGACTTTCCCACCCTGAACCAGACTCTCCCTTCTGTTATGGGTATATAAAGTCGGTGGGACCACCCATATCTGTTGGGCCAACGGGACTCTTACTATATTTCTTACCCCACTCTCATCCTTCTCTGCTTCTTTCTCAGTACCCACCCCCTCTTCCCCTTCTTATCACCCCATTCCTTTCTCTGTGCGGGAGAATTATCAAAGTAATTTATACTGCTACCTTTTTCATGCCATTTAGACATGTTGTCCTCCAAACTTGAAAGTACTTAATTCTCGTATATAGTTCACATGTAGACTCATTCAACTGTTACCTTTTGAGTCCACTCTCAGTGTGGGTCTCACGTGAGTTAGTGAGATTAACTGTGTATCGGCTGGGGAGACCAAACAACCTAATATTCACCCTTCAAAGGATATGTTATTGGATATGTAGGTAACCAGGCCACAGTAGGCCAGTAATTTCTTATCCTCTAGTATGAGTAACGTAACTTATCCAAAGCATTTGTCTGACGTATAGAGTCAACAGTAATTCTCTCTGTTTTATATTGTTGCAATTAGCAAACAGTAAATAAATGCATACATTGTGGAGAATTCCTGCACAGAGGTCAAATTTCGTTTAGAACAGTTGTATTATTATCTGTTGCTATTAAGAAAAAGAAACCTAACACTGTGACCTAACTTGGTACAATATATGCACTGTATTTCTCTCCCAGGGTAAACTAAATAGGGTGGTTTTTTGAGCAAAACGGGGAGAATTAAAATTCATGGCACATGTTGGTAATCTGTGATCTCATTCTTCTGACATATAGCATGTTCATAGATGTTTGCTTAAAATCTTTGTTTAGCTATTTGAATGTACCCATATAATCTTTGACCCCGCCACCATTATCTAGTCCCCCCGGGAAACGAGGGACCTCTCCAAGAGAGATTCAGCCAACGTTGGCAACCAATAGACACCCCATTACGTTACCCATATCAGAAAGGGGTTTCCAATTCTACCTCAGACCTGTTTCAATTCGACCTCAGTGGAGGTCTCACAGGAGGATCCAGTGCCCTAAGGGCTCAGATTTCGAGGTGGTTACCTCATCTTTGTCTCAATGTTTTGTGTTAAATGTTTGTGTATGTCTGTCTAGAAATTATTTTATTCTATATCTAATAAAAGTTAATTTTTAATAAAAAGGCCCAAAACTCACCGAGGGGTGGAACAGCCTACCCTACAGTATTGTGTACAACTAGTACTCATTTACACATTCCCCATCTTTGAGCTAGTACCTTCAATCCCATTCATACTTTCAACCCACACAGCCTAGTAACCCCAATTGTAGAGGCTACTAGTTTAAACTATTTACTAAGAATACATACATACATACAGGGGCATCAACAGCAGTGTAGACCCCTGGGCATAGCAATGTATTGGGGCCCCTACCGATCCTCCAGCGGTAGGAGTGGGGAAAGCTTTGATGTCCCCCGGGTGGTAGGGGGTATTATATCAACCACTCAGCATGTAGGACCTGGATCAGTAATTTCCACTAATTACCCCTTTACTGCACAGATGGTGGGAGATGAGGTGGGAGAAGGGGGAATTGGGCTGAATGAAGGGGCCCTGATACATAACTTCCAGGGTGGTAGAGGATGTTTAATATGCAGAGGAGGGGTGTATAGTGGAGTGGGCTTATTATTCATAATTTTCTGGTGGGAGGACAGCTTGCTTGACTGCAGATATCTCCAGTTCCCAGAAATAGATTTCTTAGATTTTAATGGATTTAAAAACTAGAAAATCCCACCTACCAAATGTTATTGGGGACTAGGGGATCAGAGTTCAGGAGGAAGAGCAATCTGCCAATGAGCATATAAAACTACATACCAGGTGTGTGGAGCTGGAGCAGTAACCAGCTGCTGGAAGGCTGATATCTCTGGATCTGGGAACAGTAGAGACAGGCGCCTAGTGTCCCTCAAAGGGGGAGAGTCCCAGCTTTTGGAATTTACCCTCATAAAAACTCTAAGTCAAACAGAACCTGAAATCTCTGACTGGGAATTGCAATTAACAGGCTTGGATGGGGACCACTGCTTTGAAGTCCGATATCTCCGGTTCCCTAGGGCCGATTTTTAAAATTCTTGTACCCATGGAAAGAGGGGACCCTCAGCTTTCAGCCTAAGGCCCTTAGACTCCTGGGGGGGGTTTCTGGGTACTCAGAAACCCCCCCTGCGTGCGCTACTGACTAGTAATTATGATTGGTCATCACTCTGGTTATTATTATATATTTTTTTCACGCTTTCTCACATGTTGATTTTCTGTGTACACTTGTTATAGCGTTTCCACACATAACCCAAAGAGTATGTCCACATATTTATATGCCCTAAATACCACTGTTTGTTAACATGTCACTTTGTTTTATTCATATGCTTTACCCATATGTTTTACAGCTCACGTCTATGCATTGTTTATCCGTTGCCTAGCTACTGGGTACTGCCGAATGACATCACTTCCGGGCGACCCACGTCACTGGAGGGAAGCAGGAAGCTGATGGAGGCGGACACAGCACCAGCCCGGAGCTCCTATATATTTGGTGAGTTCACTTTGTATCATTACATGCTGTTCTTGATAAAAGCGCGACAAGCGCTGAAACGTTGAACTTTACACAGCCTCCTGTTGTTATTCGTACGAAGCCCTGAGTGCCGCCGCCACCACGATCTATCCATCGGGCCCCTGCATCCACAGTGCGCCCTCCCGGAAGGCACCAGGCGAGTACACCTCGTATCCGGAGTGCCGGGGACCACCGTCCATATATATATATATATATATATATATATATATATATATATATATATATATATATATATATAGGACTGTGTGGCAGCGGCACTCGACTTTTAGGAAGAAATAATGACCAGGAGCCTGGATAAATTCCCCAACGTTTCGAGGCTGTGTGCCTCTTTATCAAGGTGCAGATAGACAGGTATACAATGTAAAAAACATACCTTTATCCCTCTCCGTTAGTGCGTAGCGTCCACGCCAGCGCCTCCTCCCGGCGCTGTGACCTGACGTCATAGATCCGTTGTGGAGGGGCGGGCGTATAGCCGGCATCACACAGTGGGCGTGCTAAGAAATACATAGTATTAATGTACATATACGAGCATGCAAAAATGCATACAAATGTGACAGTGACCATAACAGTCAGAGCGCTAGACGTGCTTACATGTGAAAATAAACAACTTGTGGCATAACAGTGTTAAAAATCAAACCCAAGACAGTGCTAAATGTGCAAAAAGAATAAATTCCAATGTAAAACATACGTGTGTGTTAGCGTCAAATGAATGTGACAAACTAAATTAATAACTAAATAAACACATATTGACATACAACATTGCAGAACAGATGAAACAATATAGTCTTTAAAACAAGGTATGTTCACTGATTCATGAATTTAAGAGGTCGACATATCGTGTCGACACCCTCAATGTCATGGCTCACTGACTATTTTATGAATGCTATCAATTCATGGGTTGATATAATATGTTAAAAGCATCTGCATATCACGACAATGTAGAATGGGGACTAACGATGGTTACAAAAATTCATAAAGAAATCGCCTATATCTAAGTCAAGTGTTTGTCTGTACTGCTCAGTCAACTGAACAATAGGTGTACAGGATCCTTAGCGAAAAATCAGATAAGGTGCTCTTAAAGAAAATACGACAAGCCTGTATACTCATTGAGCCCTTTTGGGGCCAAGGTTTCAAGCCTGAATATCCATCTACTTTCAGCCTGACATAACTGGAGGCCTCTATCCCCTCCTCTTTTAGATTTCGGAATTTGCTCGATGATTCTATATTTTAGGGATGTCAAAGGATGTTTCGCCTCAGCGAAGTGGCGGGCAACAGGTTGCTCGCTCATTCCCGTGGCTATGGCATTTTTTATGGCCGATCTATGTGCCGCTGCCCTCTCCCGGAAGGGTCTTACAGTCTTGCCGACATAATGTCGACTGCATTGGCAAGTGATAAGATATACCACATGGTCGGACAGGCAGTTTACCCGTTGTCTAATTTTTATTGGACGTCCTGAGAATGGATGGTAGAAAGTGTCCCCGGGGGTCATGAACTTACATGTGGTGCACCCACTACATTTATAGCACCCGTTTTTAGGGGTGCCCAGAAAGGTTGGCCGTTGGATAGGGGGAGTGGTGACATCATTTTTTACCAAGAAGTTTTTTAAGTTCTTTCCACGGGTGTAGGCACACATCAGCTTTTTGTGTTGCAGGGAGTGCAGGGCAGGGTCAGTATTGACTATAGGCCAGTGTTTTTTGGTTATTTTTCTAATTTCAGTGCTGGCTGGATGGAACGAGTTAACCCAAATGATGCTATTGTCACCTCGATTTTTAGGGGATGTTTGTAATGCCTGATGTCTTGTCATACCGGTCACCTTTAATTTAGTTTTCAAAAGGTCCTCCTTGGGGTATCCTCTTGCCAAAAATTTGTCGACCATTTGGTTCAAGGCTAGTTCTACTTCGGAGGGATCGCTAACAATTCGGCGAACCCGTAACATTTGCGATAGGGGTAATCCCCTTTTTAGGGGGGTCGGGTGATGGCTGGTCGCCAATAATAAATTGTTGCGATCGGTCTCCTTACAATGTAAAGAGGTGGTCAATTTGTTTTCTGTGACTTTTACATCAAGGAATACAACACTCTGTTGGTTCAGGGTATATGTAAATTTCACCGCAGAATTGGAAGCATTGTGATTTTGAAAGACCTCCTCAAACATCTCCCTGGGGCCAGTCCAGAAGATCAGCAGGTCATCTATATACCTCGTATATAGCAACAGATGCCTGCTGATCTCCTGGTTGTCAAACAAGACCAGTTGTTCCACCTGGAACATGTAGCTGTTGGCTAGCGATGGGGCCACGGAGGACCCCATCGCACAGCCACACAGCTGTAAATAGTATCGATTGTCAGCCATAAAGTAATTACGCTGAAGGGTCATTTGTAACAATTGCATAAACACATCAATGTCAGGTCCCTTGTAACAGGGATTGTCGGTGATTAGTGCCCGGACCGCCGCAAGTCCTCCCTCATGTGGAATACATGTGTAGAGGCTTGCGACGTCCACTGAGCACAACCAGACACCGTCGGGAATCTCGCCCAAAGTTGCCAATTTCAATAATAGGGTATTGGTGTCCTTTAAGTATGTAGGTTTCGCCTGCACACAGGGCTGTAGGAAAGAGTCCAAGAAGATGGAGACCACCTGGTACAGGGAACCCCGGGCAGATATTATGGGTCTGCCCGGAGGTTCCCTGCTGTTCTTATGTATCTTCGGCAGAAGATACATTAACGGGACAATCGGGAAGGGAGTGATCAGAGCATCCCTGGTGGTCTGATCAATGCTGCCATTTTTGAGGGCACAATCTAGCAAATAATCAAGCTCTTGTTTGTAATTAGAGGTGGGGTCTTTGGATAACGGCCGGTATGTTGCACAATCAGTAAGTTGTCTGGACAGTTCCTTCAAATAGTCCTTACTGTCCTGGACTACCAGACCACCTCCTTTATCCGCCGTCCGAAAGGTTATGGAAGAGTCTTCACTTAAGGACTTAAGGGCCTTCCATTCTCTAGATGTAAAGTTGGAACGGGTCGTGGGTTTTTTGGAAAGTGCCAAAGACGTATCCTGTTCCATTAGTCGACTGAAGGTTTTAATCGACGGATTTGTGGATAATGGGTCAAATTTGGATTTTCTGACAATTTTTCGGGGGATGCTGTTGGCAGCAGGGTTATCAGGTTTATCCTGAAAAAACTCTTTGAGCTTTAGTTGACGGTTGAGTTTGAACTGCTCAACCCGGAGTTGGAAGGGGTCTGTCCTCGTAGTGGGCACAAAACTTAAGCATACCTCCCAACTTTTCATGTGAAGAAATAGGGACACTCGCGCGGCGAAGCCGCGCGAGCGCCCGAAAAGGAGGCGTGGCGTATGCAAATGAGGGCGCGGCTTATGCTAATTAGCCGCGACCTCATTTTCATACGAGAATAGACGCTGTGCGCATGCGCACAGCGTCTATTCTACTACATTGGGGGGTCTCCCAACTGCCACCCCCCGCAGCGGGACAATGCCTGCCGCGGGTGGGACGTCGGGACAGGACCCGAAAATCGGGACTGTCCCGACGGAATCGTGACAGTTGGGAGGTATGCTTAAGCCTTTCGAGAGAACTTAAGTCTCAATCGATGTTAGTATTCGGGAGGACAATACATCCTTTGACATCCCTAAAATATAGAATCATCGAGCAAATTCCGAAACAATTTGTCATCTTTAAAATATAGAATGATAGACCACGTTCCGGCCTCACCCCGAGGTGGGAATAGGGGACTGTCATTGCTGAAATGTGAGGCACGCTGGATAGCTAGACTTGGCACGGTATCCCCTCGGGGACTGAATGAATATTCCGGTATTAATGTACTTTTATGAATTATGTAGAAAAATATTCTTGTAAATGAATCAGATATTACATTGTATTTATTAGAAGTTACTTGAGGCTCTATACCATAATCAGCCATACAGAGGTATTGCACCTATATATAGAAAATACTTTCTTCCCATTTATGATGTTGTTCCTCTTTCTTATTTTTTTCTTTCTCATTTTTTTTGTACAAACACTATGCCGAGTTTGTAGATCTAACTTGTGCTATGATGTATATATATAATTTGTTGTGTTGCTGTTTTTTACTTTGTTTCACATTTTTGTAGTTACATTATTTGTTGAAATTTGTATGTGATGTATGACATAATCAGGTGGGCTATCGTCCATTCACGGAGTGAGGAAGCAGAGGGGTGGAGTCCCACCTGCACGTTGTTACGCCAGTGGGTTGTCCCGCTGACGTATGATACACCGGTTTGCTATATATGTGGAAAAAGTCACTTGTGTTTTAAGCCTGAAGAAAATACCCACGCATTGAAACGTTGCCCGAATAAAAGTCTATTGCACTGTCTTTATGGTCTGGAGTGCCACGTCAGTTCGCCGTATGTATTCACCCCTGGACAAAGGTACCCGAGAAGTACAGCATATATATATCTCTGAACCCTTGAGGAAGTCCCAACACATAAGAAAGGGACGAAACCGGCCGGGCTACATATACCTCTCCATTTCCCGATGACTGAAATCAGATAAGCTTTTGTTTTTATGTCAAATGTACGGGTCCATCTATTACTGTTTTTATATCTGTTATGCGTATTGTTTTAAATAAATGTGTTTTATAAAAACAATATCACGCTATTAGCCTTTCCCTTTGCTGGGAGTTTTGGTTTTTAAGGGATCCGGCAATATACCTGATGGGAACTGCACCTGGACAGAGCTAACCCCAGTGTGAGTCCATCATTTATTTATTAAAACCATCTTTATCACAGGGTGGTCACATGTGTGCTATTAACACTAGCCACAAGGTGGCGTTGTTCACCTTTACAAGCATCTTTTCAAGAACAAGCACTTTTTATAAAAAGAAAAAGTCACTTTTTTGCACAGATATTGTCTTTTTAAAACCCTGATATCATCCTTTTGGATATTTTCATATTCGAATGAGCATCTCCACACCTCCTGGCGGAAGTGAAAGATAAGGATGAATATCTGGGAGTGAAAGACACCACTACACGCAAAACTGCCTATAAATTTCGGTACGCACATAGAAAGTTTTACCACCTAGCAGACATTTTCCTTGAGACCTATGGAAATTAGGCCAATTTGAAAACTTTTGCTGCCACAGTATATACTCTGGAGTGTTGACAATATCACTTTTGTTATATTTTATAACATTGTAAATTGATTATTTATATCACCGTAAATTGTGTCACTAATACTAGTAATCACTAAGTGAGGGTTAGCGCTTTTTGTGCATCACACCATATATATATAAACGTGGATTCGAGACGGCACTCCCCTGTAGAAAAAGAACTGCCCGGGTGCCTTTGTGAATAATTGACAAACTTCCAGTGTGAAGCCCTAACTCTCCTTACGGCAGACAGCTCCAGGCACGGCATTCCAGAGACTTGTTTGGTGGGCAAAAAATTGAAAATTAATTTTTTAATTAGTCTTATTGTGGTCACATTCTCTCATGTTTTAAACTATACTTCATGTCAGCATGAATTGGCAGGTCACGCATGTGCACTTGAAGCACCATTTGCGTATTGGACCCAGCCAAGGTGTCTCAAATGAAGTAGGTTGTTAAGTAATGTTAGTTTTAACCAATAAATTCTTTAAATTACAGCCTCTAGAAAAACAGGGCTTGAGACGTTTATTACCAAATGGTAATTTCTTATTAATTTGCATAATGGGCCATTTGGAATTAATTGGTAGCCTCTGAGCTGGTGTTGTAGCGGGTAACCCACGGCAACACAGTTTCTGTGGATGAGAGTTTGTTTTTAGGAGTTAACAGCGACTGTTTATTGATGTTAAGGACCCTTTCTTTACACCTTAACAATTCTTTTTTTCATAGCCCCGTAGTAATAGATTTCCTATCATCGATCTGCTTAATACAAATCTCTGTTGTTATTAATACGCCGATAACGTATTATTTGTGAGTAAGGTAAACCCCTCACTAATGATTGTGGGTGGCAGCTCTGTGGCTGTAACATGGCGTTTCTGTCTGTATCCTTAATATATACACTAGTGATGTTACGGGATTTGGCAGGGCAATGGGGAGTATGACAGCTGGCAAGAGACAATAGGTCAGGCGTGAGCCTGTAGCTGGGACCGCTGTTTAAGACGGCCACAGCAAAACCTACACTGACTCTGTTGAGTCCCCCGGGCAGATGGTATACCCCTGCAAGTGCTAGGCTTCGCCTGTAGCCGCCGCGTTCGACAGAGCCAGTTAAGCCGGCTCTGACCCCGATGCAGCCAGGTGTTACGTAAAGACAAGGGGTGAGCGATCGCCAGGGAGTATCTCAAAAGGATGACTGGCTAAAGGGCCTAGCTGGAAGGGACCCCTGACTCACCGACACCAGGTCAAGGACGGGAATCGCGACCCAGTGGCAGTCACAAGAGATACCAAGGGGAATCTCAGAATGGGGGCACACCAAGACAAGTGATTCCCCAAAGCCGGGTGCAGACAAAGAGGGGTACACCCCTACCTGACGGGAGCTAGGGCGACAGACAATCACTGAATAGAACGAACAATTGAGAAAACAATACCAAAGAATAAAGACGGGCCCCACGGCGGGGGAAGGCCACGGAGGGCCACATAATAACAAAGAGGCAGAAAACACCGGGCTCCTACGGAGCACTTACGTGACCCACAAGAAGATGGGAAGTGTGGATCAGACGCAGGCACTAGCCCAGGCCAGGAAATCCACCAGAGCTCGCTGGGCAGCAGGGAACCAGGAGAGCAGGGCGGACAGAAAGGATCAGGCTGGAACAGAAGCTCCAGGGACCGGGTAACGTTTGCAGTGGAAGCAATCTGTATAACCGGCGTCTGTGCCCAGCAGACGCCGGCTATTTATCCAAAGATTTCGCCGCCTGACGTCACTCAGGCGTGCGCGCGTATCCCCTTCAGCTGGGCGGAAGTTCGGGGACGTTGCTAGGCAACGCCCCGACGCCCGTCCTTAGAGCGAGGCTTGGGACGCTGCCTAGCAACGCCCCCCGCCTCCAGCCTCCGTGCCGCAGCTGCCGTCCGTCCGGGTGCAGCAGATCCCAGACGGCGGTGTGTAACAGTACCCCCCCCCCTTGAGGAAGGGTTAACAACCCTTTACCCCCGGGTTTATCAGGGAACCGTCGGAAAAACAACCTCTTAAGGTTAGGTGAATGCAAGTCCCGATCAGGAACCCAAGACCTCTCCTCGGGACCAAACCCCCTCCAATGCACAAGGAACTGCAGAGACCTTCCCACGAATTTGGAGTCAAGAATCTTCTCCACACGGAATTCCTGTTGACCCTGCACCATCACTGGAGCGGAGCCACTTTTAACCTTACGCGGAAATTTCCGTGAGAAAACCACAGGCTTAAGAAGCGAAGCGTGGAAGTTATTATTAATCTTGAGGGACTTAGGTAGAGAGACACGAAAGGCTACCGGATTAACCCTCTTGACAACTCGAAACGGACCGATGAACCGAGGTCCTAACCTTGCCGAGGGTTGGTGAAGCTTGATATTCCGGGCAGAAAGCCACACCCAGTCACCCACTTTAAAACGGCAAGGACATCTGCATTTGTCTGAAAATACCTTTTCTCTAAAAGAAGCTTCCTTGAGAGCCGTGTGGATGCTCCGCCAAATCACCCTGAGTCGGGAGGCAGCAGAAGACGAAGACCTGGGGGCTTCCGGTCCCAAAGAGTTGGCCCGCGGATGAAATCCATAGACCGCAAAAAAGGGAGAGGTCTTGGAAGCCGAATGACATGCATTGTTTTACGCAAATTCGGCGAGCGGCAAAAGGTTCACCCAGTCATCCTGTAATTTGGACACAAAACACCTAAGATACTGTATTGCTTGAGAGACTGGTTCAACCATTCCGTTTGGCCTGCGGATGAAACGCAGACGTGAGACTGGTCTTTACTTTCAGCGCAGAACAAAACAATCTCCAAAATGGTGCCACAAATTGTGGACCACGATCTGAAACAATATTGCTGGGTAAACCATGCAGTCTAAAAATATGCTGCATAAACAAAGTAACCAACTCCCTGGCTGAAGGTAATTGTCTAAGGGCCACAAAGTGCGCCATCTTAGAAAACCTATCGATGACCACCCAGATGACCTGACAATGGGACGAGACAGGTAGTCCAACGATGAAGTCCATAGCCAAGTGAGACCAGGGCCTACCAGGAATAGATAAAGGCATTAATTCCCCTACCGGTCGAGTCCGCGGAACTTTATGCCTGGCACAGTCCGGACAGGACAAGACAAAATCCTTGGTGTCACGAGACATTTCCGGCCACCAGACAACACGGGTGAGAAGCGCCAGGGTTTTACCTACTCCAGGATGACCAGCAATCTTGGAGTCATGAGACTCCGCAAGGACTCTGCGTCTAAGAGACGGGGGCACAAATAACCTGTTCTCCGGAGTCTGGACCGGAGCTTGACCCTGAGCCTGGCGAAGGAGGCCTTCCAGAGTCAGACTTACTCCTGCATGAAAACACGATGCCGGGACAATGGGTCCTTTACTGAACCTATTGGTATGTTGAGGAAGGAAACATCTAGAAAGAGCATCTGCTCTAATGTTCTTCGAACCTGGTCTATAAGAAATTATGAAATTGAAGCGCGTGAAAAAGAGGGCCCACCGAGCTTGTCGGGTATTCAACCTCTTGGCCGATTCAATATACTGAAGATTCTTATGGTCAGTTAGGACAAGAATCTGGTGTGTGGTTCCTTCCAACCAATGTCGCCATTCGTCAAACGACCACTTGACTGCGAGTAATTCTCTATTGCCAACATCATAGTTGGACTCAGCCTGGGAAAACTTCCTGGACATATAGGCACATGGGTGTAACTCCAATGACTCAGGATCCGTTTGAGACAGGACGGCCCCGGCTCCAACTTCGGAGGCGTCTACCTCAACAATGAAAGGCAGATCAGGGTTAGGATGCCTGAGGACCGGGGCCGAGATAAAGGCTTGCTTGAGTGTTTTGAAAGCTTGTTCCACCGGAGGTGTCCATACTGAGGGGTCAGCACTCTTCTTGGTCAAGGCCACCAAAGGCGCCACAATGGAAGAAAATGAGTGAATAAACCGCCTATAATAGTTGGCGAAACCAAGAAACCGTTGGACCGCTTTCAAATTAGTGGGACGAACCCAATCCACCACGGCTTGCAGTTTCTTAGGATCCATTTGGAATCCTTGAGAGGAAATAATGTACCCTAAAAAGGATACCTGGGTTACTTCAAACTCACATTTCTCTAGTTTAGCGAATAACTGATTTTCTCGCAACTTCTGCAGAACTTGACGAACCTGAGTTCTATGTGAGTCTAAGTCTTGAGAAAAAAATTAAAATATCGTCTAAATAGACAACCACGAATTTGCCGAGGAAATCACGGAGGACATCGTTTATCCAATCCTGAAAGACGGCTGGGGCGTTAGAGAGGCCAAAAGGCATTACCAGGTACTCATAGTGCCCTGTCTGTGTACTGAAAGCCGTCTTCCACTCATCCCCTTCTTTTATTTTTATGAGGTTGTATGCACCCGGAAGGTCAATCTTGGAAAAGACAGTTGCGGACCGTAGCTGGTCAAACAGTACCGCAATCAGGGGGAGAGGATAGGTGTTCTTTACCATGATCTTGTTGAGAGCCCGGAAATCGATACAGGGTCTCAATGAACCGTCCTTCTTGGCCACGAAAAAGAATCCGGCACTGAGAGGAGATTTGGACGGCCTGATGAACCCCTTAGAAAGACTCTCTTGGATATAGTCATCCATGGCTTTAGTTTCCGGAACGGACAAGGCATACAGTCTCCCCTTGGGCAAGGGGGCATTTGGGACTAATTGAATGGCACAGTTGTACGGATGGTGAGGTGGTAAAGCGTCCGCTTTCCCCTTAGAAAAAACATCTGAAAAGTCCTGATAGGGACACGGAATCTTGGAAAGGGAGACAGAAGCAAGCGGGAGTGAGGTGTTGAAACAATGCTCAGTACAGGTGGAACTCCACCGAGCAATCTCCCCTTGATTCCAATCAATGATGGGGTTGTGTTTTTTCAGCCATGGGAACCCCAGCACAATGGGAACTGCAGGACAAGATGTTAACAGAAAGGAGATCTCCTCTTGATGAAATAGACCGATAGACAGCTGCAGGGGAGGAGTTTGAAATGAGACAGCCCCGTTGGAGAGGACGTTACCGTCCAAACCACACAAAGTAACAGGTACAGGAAGCTTGAAATGGGGAATGCCAAAAGTCTGGGCTATCGTGAAATCTAAAAAATTCCCGGCCGCGCCACTATCAATGAATATGGATCCAGAAAAGTTGGCGCCCCGAAAAGAAATACACCCCAACACTAGTAACGAATTAAGAGAGGAAAAAAGCTGGAGGCCTAAGTGAACCCTCTCCTCGTTCACTTGGCCCGGGCTTTTACTGGTCTGTTGGGACAGTTACGGAGAATATGCCCCTTGTTGCCACAGTACAGACATAAGCCAGAGCCAAGTCGCCGGGCTCTCTCCTCTGGAGAAATGCGGGCTGCTCCAAGTTGCATCGGTTCTTCGCATTCCTCAGGTACAGATGGGACATTGGGAACCGCCCGAGTTATAGAACTCCGCTCCGACCTCCGTTCACGGAGACGGCGGTCAATCCGGATGGATAGCTCCATTAACTTATCGAGGGAGGTAGGAGCGGGGTATTGAATTAGGCAGTCTTTAATCTCATCAGCCAACCCGCAGCGGAATTGACTGCGTAACGCAGGATCGTTCCATCCGCAGTCATTGGACCAGCGACGGAATTCTGTGCAGTAGACCTCTGCCGGGTCCTTCCCTTGTTTAAGGGCCCGGAGATGAGTCTCTGCGGAAGCCTCCCTATCAGGGTCGTCATATAACAGACCCAGGGAACTGAAAAAATTGTCCACTGAGGACAAAGCCGGACTATCAGCGGGTAACCCAAAGGCCCAAGTTTGAGGGTCCCCCTGGAGTAGCGAGATGACCAGGCCTACCCGCTGGGACTCAGATCCGGACGACCGTGGGCGAAGCCGGAAATATAACGTACAACTTTTACGAAAGTTATAGAAGGTCTTGCGGTCTCCTAAAAACCGATCTGGCAAGTTCACTTTAGGTTCGGAAACCCCTGGCTCCGGAGGACGTGACCTTTGCTCTTGAGAAGCCACCTTCAACGAGAGCTCTCACACCATCTGGGTTAACCCCTGGACCTGATCAGCAAAAGTTTGTGCTGAGGGATTCATATCCACAACAAGAACAGCAGAAGGGATGGTAATACACAAAGATGACCCTACCAGACTGTCTGTTATGGCCGGTTATAATGTTACGGGACTCGGCAGGGCAATGGGGAGTATGACAGCTGGCAAGAGACAATAGGTCAGGCGTGAGCCTGTAGCTGGGACCGCTGTTTAGGACGGCCACAGCAAAACCTACACTGACTCTGTTGAGTCCCCCGGGCAGATGGAATACCCCTGCAAGTGCTAGGCTTCGCCTGTAGCCGCCGCGTTCGACAGAGCCAGTTAAGCCGGCTCTGACCCCGATGCAGCCAGGTGTTACGTAAAGACAAGAAGTGAGCGATCGCCAGGGAGTATCTCAAAAGGATGACTGGCTAATGGGCCTAGCTGGAAGGGACCCCTGACTCACCGACACCAGGTCAAGGACGGGAATCACGACCCAGTCGCAGTCACAAGAGATACCAAGGGGAATCTCAGAATGGGGGCACACCAAGACAAGTGATTCCCCAAAGCCGGGTGCAGACAAAGAGGGGTACACCCCTACCTGACGGGAGCTAGGGCGACAGACAATCACTGAATAGAACGAACAATTGAGAAAACAATACCAACGAATAAAGACGGGCCCCACGGCGGGGGAAGGCCACGGAGGGCCACAGAATAACAAAGAGGCAGAAAACACCGGGCTCCTATGGAGCACTTACGTGACCCACAAGAAGATGGGAAGTGTGGATCAGACGCAGGCACTAGCCCAGGCCAGGAAATCCACCAGAGCTGGCTGGGCAGCAGGGAACCAGGAGAGCAGGGCGGACAGAAAGGATCAGGCTGGAACAGAAGCTCCAGGGACCGGGTAACGTTTGCAGTGGAAGCAATCTGTATAACCGGCGTCTGTGCCCAGCAGACGCCGGCTATTTATCCAAAGATCGCGCCGCCTGACGTCACTCAGGCGCGCGCGCGTATCCCCTTCAGCTGGGCGGAAGTCCTTAGAGCGAGGCTTGGGACGCTGCCTAGCAACGCCCCCCGCCTCCAGCCTCTGTGCCGCAGCTGCCGTCCGTCCGGGTGCAGCAGATCCCGGACGGCGGTGTGTAACAAGTGATGTGCGGATTATTGACACAGATATATCCACATCTAGAACGTGCACTCTCGTATGACTGATGTCAAAACTAGATTTGATAGGGCTATCAGTACTATTATGATCATTAATTAGATCAACAAGTTGTTCTTTTTTCCCTATCCAAAATGTAAACAGGTCATCAATGAAACATTTAAACATTAGCAAATTGTTATTAATATTGGGATTAGACAAGAAAACATCCATTTCAATAACAAACAAAGATATTCACGTAAACAGGCGCCACAGAAGAACCCATAGAGCAACCCTTTATCTGTAAACAGCATTCATTGTTATAGATAACGAATTTATTATGCAAGGACATTAAGGAATTATAAAGTCAATTTGAGCTTCACCAAAATTGCTCTTGGTCCGTAAAAAGTTCTCCAGGACTTGCACCAACATGGCGTGTGGGATCGTGGGATAGAGATTTACCACATCAGTTGTTACAAGCCAGCTATTGTTAGGCAAAGTTTCGAAATTCTGCAATTGTTTCAAGAAAGTTATATTCTAGTTGATTCGGACGGATGCGTATTTTGGACAGGAACCGAGTGTTCTTTGCCCCATCTACCGTACAGATCGCTCACATCGTCCGAATGCGGTAAGACGCCGACTTAACGGACGGCGAGTGGATGTTTCATGTGAACACCTCCCCCCATCTGTGGGAACCTCCCCCATCCTCCGATTGTCGCCGACCATCTAATGATGGACCGAGCGGTCAGACAGCACTGAGTGCATTTTTCTGAATGAAAGCAGGGATATGGGCGGGCAGCTGGCATCCAGCTATGTCAGCTGTCCGCCCCCCACACGTGTGTCACAGCCGCATTAACATATGTACGCCCAGTGTTTTCATGGGAACGCCCATGAAACGCGGGGCGTATGCATATGGTAATGAGCCCAAACATCCCTTCACGCCCCTCTCCACCCCCTGCTCGGATGGTTCCGTACGATCATTTTCTGCACGGATCTCACGCGTGTTCGTACGTGTGAGGCATTTGCACATGCGCAGATACGCCTTCGCACATGCGCAAACACCAACCATCGGCCGTCCGTCCACATTCAGAGCCATCCGACTCAATCAGAATAAGGGCCATAGTGTCCAATAAAAAGGTTGGTTGCTCTTGGACTAGTGGTTGTCATAAGAAGTCCAGGTAAGTAGCCGCTGGCTGCAATAGTGATCCCTGAGTGAATACAATAGGTCACCCGAGGGGTGGGTGTCACTGGGAATTCAGGTAGAAGTACTTCTTTAAGTGCTGGAGTGATAACATTAAAGTCCAAGCCCCGTTGTAGAATTATTGACAATTGTTGTTTCACCTCATTAACTGGATTGCATGGGAGATACCGATATGTATCGGTATCCAACAAATGGCGCATTATTTCCAAATGATAATCGTGAATGTCCTGCAACACAATCGCTCCGCCTTTGTCAGCGGGGCGGGTTACTGGGTTAATGAGACCTGCACATTCTCAGCATCACTCAGGAAACCTTGGCTCACTGACATAATGTGAACAGCAAACAGGGAAAAAACATACACAAAATAATATTACCAACATACATTACACGTTACATATAATGATACAAAACCAACAATGACATGTTATATGATTCCCCACTATAGAAAAGACACTAACACACTTGTCCAGATTGGTGCAATAAATTCATGCCAACAGGATCATACAAAAAAACTGGTTTTTAGAACCCAGTAACGTTCTCAAGTAGCACAAAGGATAAATAACCCGGGGTGCACAGCCAAAAAGAGACAGAAAAATCGGAGTCCTTTCTATTCCAGTTGGGTTGGCACACTCCTTTTTAAAATCAGTCAGTGCCTGGGATGTCCATCCAATGGCTTAACAAGCGAAAAACATATATAACAGGTATTTCACAGATGCACTCACCAGGACTTCAATAAAAGAAATGTATTTTCTCACATGGGTCACAGCGACAGAATGAGGTCATGTGTCAACGTTTCAACCACGCCAAGGGCGGCCATTCTCAAGACACCACCAATATCGCCACCAACAAGCAAGCCCACCTGCTTCCCTACAGTGTCACCATTAAATAGACCATAGGACTCAATTAATTGGTAGTCTCCTCCCCTCACCGTCAGTCAGACCGGAAATGGCAAATCAGTTAGGTTGCACGTCCAGGCTACATAAAGTGCATAAAGTGCCGCGTTCCGACCTCTACCCAATTATTCCTAAAGTGTGCAGTAGCATTTTACCTCAAATCCGCCACTCGGTGGGTCTCACAGTCAGCGGCGTCTCAAACAGGGCAGAGTAGGGTGCCATCACAGTGCGCACATCCTACTTCTGCCTTTGCGTTCCACCAGATTGAAACCGGAACCAAAATACGCACAATACTTCATAAGAATTTGATGCGGATCACATATAAAGAATATGCGTTCCACTGGGAGCTATAATGTAATGGGTTATACAACAAACGTCCTTTAACCGAACTTCGATGCATATACTTATATTCATTAAACAATTCCTAATTAGATCTATAATCAATCATCATTAATATTAATACTCTGTCCTGGTCTACAAAGTGGTGACCATATAGGACAACAAGGGTTAAAGTGTGCCTCCACCACTTAACACACCACTAAGTTACTACATAAAAACACAACATTAAAGACCACAACAGACAATCGACATGTATATGTCGACACTTACAACAAAACTACAGACAACTGCATAAACACATAACTGATATCTATAACTAGATATCAACATATGTATATAGGATATGAAGACAATTATAGTGGGCTATCACCCCCAATTTTTTTTTTACTAATGTATCCTTAGACACACCAGTGAGCCAAGATTTCCTGAGCGGATTCGGTATGAAATCCCGACGGTCAAAATCCTGAATGAGTCAAAACACCGACACAGACAAAATCCCGATAAGGACAAAATACAGACATTTAGAATGTACAGGTGCAACAGTCAACATGACTTTTGGTCGACATGTCGTGAGATCGACATGGGTTTTTTCGCAGTTTTTTGACCGGAATGTCGACAGACACAGTTTGAAGTAAACCGCAGCTCCTGGCATCGTTCGCAATGCTTCGGGCACGGTGCCTCGCTGCGCTTGGCACACTATTTTCTATTTTATTCTCCCATCATTCCCTAGTGGATGGTAGGGCATGAAATACCTCGCGACCTGTCGACCGAAAGTCATGTTGACTGTTTCACCTGTACATTCTATATGTCGGTATTTTGACCTTGTCGGGATTTTGTCCTTGTCGGTATTTTGACCCATTCGGGATTTTGAACGTTGGGATTTTGACTGCATCCCTCCTGAGCGATGTCCAGCTGAGTGATGGTGAGAATGTGCAGGTCTCATTAACCCAGGAGGATGCTTCTAGTGGTGTGTACACACGGGGTAGATATATTGCTAGCAATATATTGCTGAGCAATATATTGCTCAGTGTACTTGCAATATATCTCTGCAATATATTTCTCAGCAATATATTGCTCAGTGTCCAGTCTTTCAGAGGGACCAGCAATTTTCCCTGCTAGCAATTTTGACTAGATTTTTTTTACCCTCTATTTAAATTCATTTATGATTGACATGGGTTGGTGTGGGGCAGCATAGTAATGCTCATGCTGCCCACCGATGGTGCAAATCACCATCGATGGGCAGCATGAACATAATCATGCTGCCGGACACCAATGCCCCCTTCATTTTTTTTAATGTCACATACTATTGGTGTGGGGCAGCATGGTAATGCTCATGCTGCCCACCGATGGTGCAAATCACCATCGATGGGCAGCATGAACATAATCATGCTGCCCAACACCAATGCCCTCTAAAGACAGCCTATGCACTGACTAGTGCGGCTGTAGGACGCGCAGGAGGTGTGGGTGCTGGCACAGTGGGGGAGAGATTTGCGCAGCAGCTTCTGTGCTGTATGCGCGGCCAGGGAAGGAGGAGGAAGCAGGGGGGGGGGCGTGTGTCACGCTGTGACAGGGCGGGTGGGCGGGTCCCGGCCGGCGCTGGAGGGTAGATATCGCTGGTCTCTGGTGCACAGTGCTTTGTGCACCAGCGACCAGCAATTTTTAGGCAGAATCGGAGGAGCAAGCTCCTGCGACCAGCGACCATGAAGGCCTGGCCGCGGGAGCGCGCTCCCAGCCATTTATCGCTGGCTGCACATTAAATCACTGGCAATATGGTCACTGAGCGACCATTTTGCCAGCGATTTCATGCCTAATGGCAGCAGTGTGTACACAGCATAAGGTTCTGTTTGAGCAATACAAATTTGATACGTTGCTCAGCAGACCCCTATTGAAATTTTTCATAAATTCAATAGACTGAAGAGAAGAGAGGTTGATCTCATTTTGCATGGACAGTTTTTGTCCGAGTACTACAGGTCAAAACGTATTCTAAGAGGGTTTAGAGTGAGCAATATCCCCACCATTGGCCGCAGGAATCCTGGTTTCTGTAGCCGTTGGTGTGGGATCCTTAACAAATGTTCATTTGACCTCCTACTCCTTGTGATTGAGGAGATAGGGAACGAGTTAGAAAAAGTGAGGGAAGAGATTAGTTTGCTGTCCACCGAACAGGAACCTGTATTGGTGGCGGACAAATCAGAGAACTGTGGACAGCAAAGTGACGGGTATCTCTAGACCTGCGCTACCTTAAGGCTGCCAAAAAAGCTGTAAATAAGGAGATTCCCAACTCCTTTAGACAGGTACATGCACAAAAAAAAAAACCCTTAGAAATAAATTGGTTAATAGTGCTCTACCCCCTAAAGAAAAACAGGGACATATCCTCACCAAAGGCTTCCACAGATGTGGATCGTGCCTTGGTTGTAGGGAGGTCAAAAGCGATGGAACTAAAAAAATTGAGGAAATAACTATCAATGGTGTGAAATTTTTAATAAAAGACTTTTTAACATGTAATACTAAGAACGTGGTTTACATGATAGAATGCAGCTGCAATCTTGTTTACACTGGTCGTACTTCACGACCGCTAAAGGTCAGGATAGGGGAGCACCTGCGGAATATAAAGAAGGGACTCCCCACACATGCACTCCCACAACATTTTAAAGAAGTTCATAACAATTCCACTAGTTGCATCATTAAATTTTTAGCCATCAAAAATGTGAAACCCAATTTTAGACAACGCAATCTAAACACTCTGCTGGCCAGAGCAGAGATGCGTAGTATCTATGATTTCGGCACCCTTAAACCTGGCGGGCTAAATGCCGATTTTGAAATAAAATGGTTTTTATGAGATCTTTTATGTAAATTATGGAAATGATTTTATATAAATTATTCTGTCCTTTGACCCACGTTCTTGGTAATATTGATTTTATAAGTTACTGTATCGATGTGTTATGACGTTTTTATTGCCATTCTATATATCCATGTTGTTATATATTAAAGTTCACATACTTCCTGTATTATTTTTTTTATAGATTTTCTAAGTTATTACTATTGGGGAAACCTACATTACGCCCACAAGTCCTCTTACCAGACTTAAGAGGAGGCTACAATATAAGGGGCAGGAGTCCTGTTATTCTCCATACAGTTTGATGATATCTCCGTGGTTACGGAGTACAGGGAAGCGGAAGTTCGTCGCTGTGAACCGCAAAAAGCGTTCCACATGCCGAATATGACGTCACGGGACTGCCGTACACGGAAGGAATCAGCGGTACGAGCGGAGGAAGGAGGTGAGCGCTCGTTACCACTGATTGCTACACCTGCAGGACGCACTATATATACGGGATACAGGACATGCCACCCATACAGCCTTGAGAAAGACCCACGTTTTGTAGGGTCGAAACGCGTTGGAAGAGATTGGTGGCACTTTGTGCAGGACTTCCAGACCAGGGTGGACTTAAGGACTCTTTTCTCAACTATTCCCAGACCTGTTACCCGGGCACCGGACTGGTGAATATTGACTTAATGCTTGTGAACTGACTAAACACCAGTTCTGATACACTTTTCGGTAATTAGTACCTTTTGCACCCTGTTTTCTGGAGATATTTTGTTTTATCATCATGTGTGTTATGTGTTTGTATGTATAATAAAAACTGGCTTAACCATTACAAGCCTTTTTTTTCCTCATATGTTGGATCGATCTAACCTGTGAGGAATTTGATTGGAAATGAGGATCTGATGACACTACATTTACCTTAAAGGAAGTATTCTTTGCATTACTTATCACCTCTGTACATTACTATATTGTTGCAAATTACTTCATCTCACCCAGGCACCTCTGAAATTTGTAAATCAGAGAACTGGTTGGGTTGGAAAAACTGAAAAGTCAGGTTGATAAATAGAAAGCAGTGTTGGTGGCATTTAAGCATAAAATGTTGGAGATCGTGGAACAGGATTACAAAAATCAAAAACGGTCTACCGCTGGTTATCAGTAGGCGGTAATACCAGGTGTGCTCCTTTTAGGAACCGCCCACAGAGATTCCAGATAGAATATAATCTTGATTCCGCTACCTCCATCTCGGCTTCTGATTCTGTGTCCACAAACAACCATTCCCCTCAAGTGCTTTTTTAGGGGTATCCACAAGAGTGCAGGCCCTAGATCACACAGGAAGCAGGGGAGGCCGCATATGAGGAGGGGCGGTTGCATGAGGAAAAAGTGTGGGCAGAAAAAGAGCGGTGAAAATTTGATTTTTAATTTGTCCCCACATTGCTTATCTCCCTCTGAGGCCTCTTTATTGTCTAAAGGGCTGGGTTTCATACCGACCTATAGATTTAACGGTTTTGTTTGGTCAGTTGACCATTATAAGATAGGCCAGAAGATTAGACTCAATTAGTTATTTTCTAAAGACAGGAGTGACCGTGTTGCGGTTCCTATGGAGTCTTTTAAAAACCGAACAAATTTGACTCATCTTCGGTAAATCCAAGTATCAAATTTTTTTTTAGGATGGTAAACAATGATGTCCTAAATGAAAAGGAGAACGAGAAAGTTTTTAACAACCTCACTATGGAGGAACGTAAGGGACTAAAATCTCTTAAAGAAAATTGACATTCACTCCAATGTTGAGAATCAAAAAAGGGGTGGATATGACAATTAAAATGGTGTCCATGAAAGGTTAGCTAGACGAAACTCTGGCTAACTTTTTGACTGTCGATTATCCTATTTGCCTGGTACTTTACACCTTACCAAAGGTGCAAAAGGGTTTGGAGAAACCCCCAGGCATACCCATCATTTCTGCCAGGGGGTCAGTGCTCCAACCCTTGGCACAGTTACTTGATCACTTTCTCCAGCCAAGTGTAATTAGCACAGGTAGTTACACCAAGGACACTGGTCATTTCCTTGATGGCATCCGAGGATTGTCCAATTTACTCAAAGGGTGTTATTTGGCCACACTGGATGTGAGTTCCCTCTACACCATCATCCCACCTGATGGTGGTGTAGAGGCAGTTCGCCAACGTCTGATTGAAGGTCCATACCAAGGACCCCCTATTGAGTTAATTGTTGAAATACTCTCTAAAGGTACAGTACTTGAATGTAATCAATTTACTTACGGTGGCAAGTACTTCATGCAGCAAGCCGGGACCGCCATGGGGTCAAACCTGGCTCCAGCATACGCCAATATCTTCATGTATGCTTACGAATGCAAATACATTTTGTCAAAATTTAGTGAGAGTATAATTTACTACAGTTGTTTTATAGAAGACATCTTTTTGGTTTGGCGTAGTGATCTTACTGCTTTTCTGACCATGATCGAATGGTTAAACACACTTGACAGCCCAGTTAGATTCACCTCAGCCATTGATCAAAATAGGATGAGTTTTTTGGACATCCTGGATTTTTAAAAAAAGGTCGGTTGGCACACAAATTATATCATAAACCTACAGACAGGAATACCCTGCTCTATCCTCAAGCCATCACCCAGATGCTCTCAAAAATAGTCTCCTCATCTCTCAATACCTCAGGGTAATGAGGAAAAACTCTGAAAAGGACCTTTGCGAGAGGTCAAGGAGAGATTTCTACCGAGGGGTATGAGAAAAATCTGGTTAATAATTGTTACACCAGGGCTTTGAAGATCTTTTGGTATAAAGATTTTTTATTTTCACAAATGAGATAAATCACAATACGTGGAAAGAACAGACAGCCGAAAGAGATGGCCGAATATTACACTTTCGTGGATTGTATCTATCTGATCAAGTACCATGGTACAATGTCTTCTAAAGTGAACCCACGAGGAGGAGACAGGGGGCTGGAAAGAACAGGAAAAGTGGTGGGGGGAGGGGGGGGGGGTTACCAAACTACTTACATAGCAAAAATTTGAAATCAATAGGTAACTAGTGATACTGGTATAGGTCAGCACAGATGTAACATTTCAGTAAATAAAGCAGTCTTTCGTCAGTAAGGGTGCCTATGACACCCCAATGGGGGGGGTGGGGTGGGTGGGTTGCGATGATCTGAGGTCAATGGGGACGTGATTAGGGTTGCTACTGATGATGTATCCAGGAAACACTTGAAGGATTAGGTAAAAGGGATAAGTGATGTAATCCGAGATTGCTAGGTAAAAGGGATAAGTGATGTAATCCGAGATTGCTTCTAAATAGGTTAAAAAACATTCAAATTGGATTCAAATTATGGGTAACCTTGGTTTTCAGTTGCTGGGGTAAAGATTCTATAAAACAACTCCATTTAGACATGAATTTGTCTAGGGACATAGTAGGTGTGTTCATTAAAGTACGCTTATTTAAAAGGAGTAATTGATATAATCTATTTTTCAGATCATGTAACATTGGAGCAGTCTTAGCTGTCCAGTGAGTTAAGATAGGGCGGTCATAAGGAATGAGACATAAGCCGAGCAAGGAGGGGGAATTTGCCAGTTTGTAACGTTAACACAGAGACATGTCAGAGGATCCAGAGGGAAGTTGGATGTGTATAGAGCATTAATGTACATTAATACTTTGCGCCAGAACTTTAGGATTTTATAGCAGGACCAGAAGCAATGGAAGAACTTTGCATTTGCCATTCTACACTTCAAACATTTTCCAGTAGCGTTGGATGACATGTGTTTACTCTGGGCAGTGGAAATGTAGAGTCTAAGTATGGTTTTGAAATGCACCTCCTGTAGATATGCGGATTGTAGAAATGTCATTGTTTGTGAGTAAAGGAGGCTTCATTATCAACTATGCCAGGGATATCAGTTGACCAGCTGTGTAGTAGTAGGGGATTATTAGTATGAGAATATAAGGCATTATATATGTAACTGGTCTTGAATTTGCCTGCACACAGTATTGCAAAAGTATGGGCTAATGGGTCTGTGTTAGGAGTCAACACCTATGACTCCCATCTTTCTGCCTGGCATGGGATTATTCCAGCCTGTGTGTATGTGTTTACTCGCTGGTGGCCTCCAGTGGTCAGCCTGGGCCATTGCAGCTCACTCCCAGTGGGGTGTTATTAGGACTCAGGTGTGTCTTAATTAGGCTGCTAGCTTGCAGAGCTCACCTGCAGGCAATGTGTGATTATCACCTCCTTGTGCTCACTATATAAACCCTCTGGTCACTCGCTCCCTTGCCGGTTATAGTATCTTGTCAGCCGTGTGCAAGCCTGTAGTTCTAAACTCCCAGCCAGAGTCCTGTTTGTTACTTTTGCTGTCCCAGATTGGTGGACCCTGAGCAGCAATCCCTTGGCGTTCCTGATTCTTCCACAGCCGTGCAGTGTTGGTTCCTGCATCCTGCCCTGCTGCAGCTAAGGTGTATTTCTATCCAGAAATTCACTTATTTTTGACATTTACTATCCCAAAAATACGGCAATTCGTATTCGTATTGATGTGCTATCAATACGAATTGCCGTATTTTTGGGATAGTAAATGTCAAAAATAAGTGTATTTCTGGATAGAAATACACCTATTTTTTTTTACAAATTTCCTTTAGTAAATTTCCCCCTAAGTGTCCATTGGACTTTTGCCTTGTGTTCCTCCTGTCTCCTGGTTTCCCTAATACCAGCCTGGGTGTCTGCATTGTGGGTTTTTTTCCCTTGCAGTGCAGGATAGTACAGTTGAGGATTATTATTATTGCATCCCATCTTCTGAGCATTGTTGCCTTTGTGTATATGTACCACAGTCACGCATTGCTGCGTCCATTTGAGGGTAGACTGGGTTGGGCCAGGGGGTTTGGGGATGTTGCCGCAAGGGGGAATCAGAGGATAGGAGAGGTGTGGGTGAGGAGGAATCCTGAGAGGAATATATTGTATCATAAATTGCGGACATCTGTTCAGAGATTTGGGCATTAGACATGGTCAGTGAGCCATCTGGGCATGTAAGGGTGTGTACCAACATTGGAGGTCTAGTCGAATTTAGGATGTTGGAAAGCAATTTACTGGTTGTGTTCTCAAATTTGTGGAAGCCATAATTCGAAGTGAACTGCATTTTGTCTGTCATGGATTGTAGTAAGTCATCTACTAATGACCTGGCTTGTCAGTAAGCCAACTTGTTAGAGGAGGGAGGAAGGGTTAAGTAAGTAGAGAAGGCCTCAGAGAGGGACTTTTGGAGCTGGAGATAAGCCTGAGAATTTTGACATTTGAGTTGAGATTCAGATCTAATAATGATTCCCCTGAGGACTGCTTTTGCAGCCATCCAGTACATAGGCAGATTGGTGGCCAAGGATTTCTTGTTATTGGCGTGGAACTCTGAGCATTCTTTCTCTATCAATTGAATGAAAGGGGGGAGGGGGGGCTGGGCAAGGTGAGCTGGGAATCTCCATGATTTGTATGAGGAGATTTCTTTAGTCAATTGTAAAGTAACATGTATGAGGAAATGGTCGGATAGGAGAATGGGGTGAATTTCGACATCAATGACCTGAGGGAAAAGGCCCTCAGACACACAAAGGTAATTGATCCTGGAGAATGTGCCATGGGCTTCTGATAGGCAGGTGTATTCCCTTTGAGTTGGAAAGAGAGCTCTTCACACATCTACCAGGCCTAGTGATTGGAGTAGAAAGGGGATACCGAATTTGGGGTTATGTCTGTTGCGTGAGTGAGTGAGTGAGACAAAGACCTGTGACTGGAAGAAGTGAAACCAGTAAAAACTGTAGAGAGCGCTTGCCAGGGCTGTTGAACCTCAAAGAGCTGCTGCACTGGGGATTAGTCAGATCCCACAGGTTTATATAGAGAAAAAAGGTGGGTTGTGCAGCGCTCGTATTTCAAAGAAGAGTGAATCATGTACAAAAAGACATTATTTAATAAAGAACAAATGCAATATGACAAGAATAAAAATGATAATAAATATAATTATATATACGTATAATTCATGAATTCTGGGATAAAAATGATAAAAAAATATATTCAGTAGGACCTGTCAATGAGTGATGGATCTGCTCCGGATGATAGCTGTCTAAGTCCAATTTGTGTCCAAGTCAGTAGAACCAAATGTGAGAACCAAGATACTTGCTGGAGGTGTCCCTTACCCCTTGGGGATTATATGAATCTTGGGGATCCTCTCTGGATGAAGCTTACTTGGTGCAATATCATAGAATGAATGAAACCGATTTTAAGAACCAAGGTGTTTGCTGGAGGTGTCCCTATCCCTTAGGGATTGGATGAATCGTGGGGATCCTCTCTGGATGCAGAAAACTTGGTGCAATGGAATGGAAGGTTCTTTGTAGCCGCTGGAGGTGTCCCAGTCCGTTTGGACTATTTTTGTATGGGGGTCCTCTCGATAAAGTGCGCTGTGCTTGGAGATTGGAAGGATAGGAATGACAGTCCAGAATTGTTGAGCAGATGTAAAAGTGGATGTGGTGACAGGTCCTACTGAATATATTTTTTTATCATTTTTATCCCAGAATTCATGAATTATACGTACATATAATTATATTTATTATCATTTTTATTCTTGTCATATTGCATTTGTTCTTTATTAAATAATGTCATTTTGTACATGATTCACTCTTCTTTGAAATACGAGCGCTGCACAACCCACCTTTTTTCTCTATAAAGACCTGTGACTGTCCAAAATGGGGTGGGTTGTTAGGTTAAAATCTCCGCATAGAAGTATAGGGTTGGTTCTGTATGGCATTAACATGGTGTTGATATGTCTAAAGAAAAGCCTATAAAGCCAAAATTTATAGACATGTTTAAAACAATTTATAGATACCCGGCCTAAGGCATGCATTACTATTAACTCCTCAAACTCTCTGCCCTTCCCCCTTTATCGAGGGACGAGACAGGGATGCCCCCTATCGCCATTAATGTTTCACTTGGCAATGGACCCAATTTTAAGATACTTGGATCAAATGAAAGAATGGAGAGGTGTTAAAATAGGCAGAGAGGAAATAAAAATCTCAGCTTTTGCTGATGATTTATTGCTTTATTTTTCAAATCCCAGAGAGGCTATGCCTAGGTTAATACAAGTATTGGAGAGGTTGGAAAAAATCACAGGTTTTGAATTGAACTTTGAAAAAACCATGGCCTTAGCAGTGGGGAAAGAAGCCAAAAAGGGGTGGGATGGATGGTTTCCATTTACATGGGCTCAAAATCAGATTAGATATTTGGGAAGCGACATACCCTCCAAGGTGGAAAAGTTATATGAATTGAACTACACCCGACTTTTTATTCAAACAAGTAGAGATTTTTCCAGATGGGGGAAACTGCCCCCATCAGTATACAGGGCATTGCCATTTATATAAAATGATATAATTTCCAAGACTTCTATATTTGGTCCAAATTATTCCTCTATTGCCAATTAAACAAGCTATTAAAAAATTTAATACAACTTTAAGCAAATTCATCAGGGAAAGAAAAAAACCTAGAATGGCATTGTTTAAATTACAACAAACCAAAGAAAATGGAGGGGTAAACTTGTCATGTCTCAGGGATTATGCATTAGCGGCAAATTATATAATTGCCATGGATTGGATAAATGGTGGAGATGTATACACGAAAAAATCAAGAGAACAATCTTTTAGCCCCCATAGTGAATTAATATCATTATTATATACACACCCCAGAGAGGTAGAACTGGAGATTAGAAGAAACATCTTGCTTAAAACCACATGTGACGCTTGGGGAATATTACGTCCAGAACATCACCTACAGAAGTACACATCTTTATTTTTACCACTATGGAACAATTTGAATTTTCCAGCACACAGAACACATGTATGTTTACAAAAATGGTATAGGAGAGGTTTGTGTTATATATACCAATTTTTAGAAGGGAACTGTTCCCAACTTCTTACTCGTTCTCAATTACAAGTAAAATACCCAGACCTTGAGTTTCCTGTGCTACATGAGATAGTGAGAAAAGGAACAATAAATCCCTCTACTTCACTTATTTATATACATTTTAGGAAATCCTGCTATTTCCTGTGCTACATGAGATAGTGAGAAAAGGAACAATAAATCCCTCTACTTCACTTATTTATATACATTTTAGGAAATCACTTAATATAGAATATAATAACACAGGATTATGTAGATGGAAACAAGACTTTCCGAACTTCACAATAGAAAATATTCTTCGGTTTTATACACAGATGAATGAATAATTGGTACCTGTGTATTATAGCGGCGCCCCCGATGTACATCGTACGATGAACGTATCGCATCGCATGCCATGTACCCGATGGCATGCGATGCGACGCGATTTTGACCCCCTATACGATTAAAAATTGTATAAGCACCCTAAAGGGTGCTTTTGAGCACCCTAATGGGTGCATACAATGTTAAATGCACCCCCACGCCACCCCCCCACTATAAACGTGAACCCGAAGCGTGGCGAGCGCAGCGAGCCCGCGAGGGGCGTCGGTACGCGTCCTACGACCTTTTCATACCCCCACTATCCACGTCGGCGTGGAGTTGAGAATAGATTAGTGTGGCGAGCGCAGCGAGCCACTGAGCCCGAAGCGTGGCGAGCGCAGCGAGCCCCGCGAGGGGACGCGGATACCTTCACAGGTAAACGCGTCCCTTTGCGGGCTTCACAGGTATCCGTGTCCCCTCGCGGGGCTCGCTGCGCTCGCCACACTAATCTATTCTCAACTCCACGCCGACGTGGATAGTGGGGGTATGAAAAGGTCGTAGGACGCGTACCGCCGACCCTCGCGGGCTCGCTGCGCTCGCCACGCTTCGGGTTCACGTTTATAGTGGGGGGGTGGCGTAGGGGTGCATTTAACATTGTAAGCACCCATTTGGGTGCTTTACATTGTATAAGCACCCATTAGGGTGCTTATACAATGTTTAATCGCATCGCATCGTATGGCATTGTATGCCATGTACAATGGCATACAATTTGAAAATTGTATGCCATCGTACACTAACCAACGACATCGCGTCGCATCGCATACCATCGCATGCGTTATGGTATGTGATGTGATGGGCGCCGCCAAAATACACAAGTACCGAATAATTAACAGTAGTCACATTCACAGAAATGAATCAAAATATTTTACATAGAGTTTATTATACACCTAAATTAAGTTAAGTTTTCTTATTAAAAACTATAAATTCGAATTGTTTCAAGTGTAATATGCCAGAGGCAGATATAGTGCACTGTCTGTGGGATATTCAGGTAATAACAATTCTGGAGTGAAATCCAAGAATATATAAATATTACATTGGATATTACATTCCAGATAACAAAAGAGTGGATGTTTTGGAATAAATATACAGGGGATCAAGAAAGGGAATTGTAAAAGAGTACCAGAATATTATTAAATAAAATAGCGGCGGTGTCAAAAGAATCGGTACTGACAAGATGGATAGAAAAAACATCTATTCCAATAACATTAATGTTTCCAAGACTTCAACATTTATTCCAATTAGATTGGGCAGAAGGCAGCTTAAATAAAGAAAATGAGGGGATAAAATGTGTAGATATATGGGAGCCCTATATAAGAAAGGTAAACATAAAAACTAATGGAGCCCACACACGCACCGATCCCTAAAACGAAGGAAGCGCTTAAAAAATGTTTTGAAACAACATCATGCTATGAAATAGAAAGAGTGACCAGCGAGAACCTTATTCTAAAATTAAGACCCATTGGAAAAATGAGTCTTAAAATTGAGAGAACGAATTCCTAAAAAACTATAGGGATTAGGGTTGTCAAGAGATAATGAAAGAGCAGGACCTAGGCACTTCCAAAAGGGAAGATTTTAAAGTTTTAAGGTTACGATGTATAAATCTGTTTCTATATACATTATATTATTGATTACGCATTGATTATTGCAATAGTCTCCTAACTGGACTTCCCAAGAACAGACTCTCACCACTGCAATCAATTTTAAATGATGCTGCTAGGCTGATCTTCCTTGCAAGACGCTCATCGTCTGCTGATCCGCTCTGCCAGTCCCTCCATTGGTTGCCTGTATATTACCATATTCAATATAAAACACTTCTACTTGCATATAAAGCTATTACCCATACTGCACCAGCTTATATCTCTGCACTTATCACAAAATATCTCCCATCTCGACCACTCCGCTCTGCACAAGATCTGCGTCTCTCTTCTGCACGGATCACTAGCTCCCACTCACTATTACAGGACTTTCAGCGGGCTGCTCCCACCCTATGGAATGCCCTTCCACGCACAGTAAGACTCTCCACCAGTCTCCAAACTTTCAAGCGTTCCCTGAAAACTCACCTCTTCAGGCAAGCCTATCATATTTAAGTTCTACACGCATAACCCTCTGAGGCACTTATGTATTATATAGCTTCCCTTCTGGACTTGTAACTTGTTGGAACTGCTATGCTATTATTGATGCCTGTCCTTGTGTTTCCCCCCTATATACCTAATAGATTGTAAGCTTGCAGCAGGGCCCTCCTACCTCCAAGTCTGTCTGTTACCCAGTTTGTTTTATCACTGTCTACTATTGTAAAGCGCAACGGAATCTGCTGCGCTATATAAGAAACTGCAAATAAATAAATAAATAAATAAATATACATGCTACAATATGTATTGACAGAAATGATTATTGATAAATGTTAATTGTTAAATGTGAAATGATTAATAAAATATTTGAATAAGAAAAGCCTGGAGTATGTGTTCGGGCGTATATGGAACATATGACAAATGGTCTGTTAAAAATATTTAGGGACACTAGTAGATATCTCCCCTCTGGATCAGATTGGGATGAAGTCATATCTATAGGTATATGTTTTAAAGCCAAACAGCCAAACCGCAATCCCTCTCGCTCTGCTATTACAGGGAGCAGAAGCAATCAATTTCCAATTTGAGAGTTGAATTTTCAGATGTTTCGGGGGAACTGTAGGTGTGTTTCCTGGATACATACAACATGCAGATCTGCTACACGAAGGTACAGCATGACCTTGCGACGCTTGGCCGGAGAGTGAAATCCACCCACATTGAATGAGCCAAATCTGATGTCAGTCATGCGTGTCTGGGGGGTGACATCAGAAAAAATACCAACATCAGCTGTAGGACCTTGCAGTAGACCCTATGGAAGGAAAGGCAGAGGGGAAACAGGGAGGGGTGCAGGTAGACAAACACAAACATGACATGAAAAATACAGCAATTGAGACAGGTAGTGTGATCAACGCGTCCCTAGAACTAGAATGAACATCCGCATAACAAAAGAAAAAATGGTGCAACAATCCCTGCTGGCCTAAAAACAGCCACAAGGAGAAGACATCAACAAAACGATGCATTACCGGGTGCACCTGGGACCATATTATAATTATCATATCCAGCCGCATAGATATACGCACAGGAGAGACTGGGCAGTGAGAGCAGGAAGCTGCGGTAGAAATTGAGGACTGGAAAATGAAATGATACACAAAAACAACTAAACAGATATATCATAAAAATAGAAATCCAAGCTCAAGCTTCATCATGAAGAGCAGGAAAATAAGATAAACAGTGGAGGGAACTGGAGAGAGTGTGCACAGTCCACTTTCACAAATATGGTCATCATGGAAGTATGGATATGAAGTATAAGAGAAGTCAAGCAGGAGGGTCAGTGATATCCAAGGATGTCGTATTCCTTTTTCCCATGAGGAATGCATGAGCATTGTCTGGTGTGGTTAAATCCTAATGCCTATCCTCTGTAAATATGCATAGGCGAGTCGGATACATGAGGGCAAACTTTACCTTGTAGGCAACCAGAGCCGTACAGATAGGGGAGAAGGCTTTATGCTGTCTGGAAAGTTCTACAGAGTAGTTCTGAAGAGTCAAAACTTGTGATCTTTCCAGACCAGTTTAGGGATTTTTCGTGAAGATCTCCAGAAAGCCACCTTTCGGAAAAGAACCGCTCTGGGTTGTGTCTAGGTGGGGGGCCAACTCTGTGTACACGTTCAATAATAAGGCCTGCGCAATGAGCTGAGATGCCAAGTAGGGACGGCAGTGTGACAAAAGTGGTTAACTCCTGACCTTTCAGGAATTCTGGGAGACCAATCACACGGATGTTATTACGCTTCGAGCGGTTCTCCATTTCGTCAAGTTTGTTCCATAACTGCATGTTGTCTTTCTGCAGCCTGATTATGTCACGCTGAACAAGGTGCATGTCATGGCATACAGCCCCTATCTTATTTTCATTATCTGTGACCCTAGCAGTGAGGTGCTGCAGCTGCTGCGTAATATCTGCAACTGCTTTAGATAGCAGAGGAGTCACGGTGGCATTAGTAGCAGCCACAAGTGACAGGGAGGTCGGGGTTAGGCATGGGTGGCTGTACCTGTGACTCAGCCCGCTTCTGTGCCGGGTTGTGTGGAGCCGAGTCAGCGGCTGGCGCCATCTTGGATTCCTCCGGGTGGGAGATGAATTTCTCCGTGGGAGCCTGCGGCTTCTCTACGTGGATCCAGCAGCTGGATTGAGGGCTGAGGGGCATCCCGAACAGTGGGTAGGTCGGACCGTGTGCGGACCGTATCAGGCTGCTGCCCAGATGAGACTGGAAGCGGAAGTTGCAGTCTGAGTTTTCCAGTCCTAAAAAACAGGCTCACCCCAATAGGATCATATTGGGGGTAAAATGTGACACCAAGCTTCCTAAGGTACAGAGAACCATCTGCCAACATTGGCCAATTTTGTGCACCGATCCAGAGCTTAAAGAGGTATGTCGACTTCCTCCCCTTTTGAGAGAGGTCCGAACCTATAGGATCAACTTGATAGAACTAATATGGTCCTGGGAGCTAAAGGTCCGAATTCCTGGCTGAGCGAGAAGAAAAGTTGTGTCCTTGGTTGTAAGACTTGCCGCTCCATGCTGGTGGGTGACTCATCTCCCATCCTAGTACAGGGAAAGGATCAAATTACGACATAAATGGATCATGTTTATTGTATGTGGGGAAGACAACAAGGACTTTCCGCGAAGGATGACCCAGCACAGGTCAGATATTAAGTTGGCATTTGAGAAGGTACCACAGATAAACTGGTGGCTCTACATTTCCTTCGACAAAATCATCAAATCGTGACCCTAAAATATAAGATGATCGATTGGATCCCACCGCCTAAACGTGGAGGAGATAGGGATTAATGCTCCTGAAAAAGGAGTCAATGTGGATCCGTAAACCAGGGACACTGGCCCCGAAGGGGTTGAATGAGTACAACCATTTGGGAATTTTCCTGGCTTGATTCACTAAACTGACAGCACAATGAAAAACATAATGACTTTTTGTTAAAAAAATGTTCTTTTTTCTTTCTTTTAGCTGAGGTGTGTCTAAGGATCCTGTAAATACATTTTTTGGGGGGGTGATTGCCCACTATAATTGTCTTCATATTCTATATACATATGTTGATATCTAGTTATAGATATCAGTTATGTTTATGCAGTTGTCTGTAGTTTTGTTGTAAGTGTCGACATATACATGTCGATTGTCTGTTGTGGTCTTTAATGTTGTGTTTTTATGTAGTAACTTAGTGGTGTGTTAAGTGGTGGAGGCACACTTTAATCCTTGTTGCCCTATATGGTCACCACTTTGTAGACCAGGACAGAGTAGTAATATTAATGATAATTGATTATAGATCTAATTAGGAATTGTTTAATGAATATAAGTTTATACATCGAAGTTCGGTTAAAGGACGTCTGTTGTATAACCCATTACATCATAGATCCCAGTGGAACGCATATTCTTTATATGTGATCCGCATCAAATTCTTATGAAGTATTGTGCGTACTTTGGTTCCGGTTTCATTCTGGTGGAACGCAAAGGTGGAAGTAGGATGTGCGCACTGTGATGGCGCCCTACTCTGCCCTGTTTGAGACGCCGCTGACTGTGAGACCCACGAAGTGGCGGATTTGAGGTAAAATGCTACTACACAATTTAGGAATAATTGGGTAGAGGTCGGAACGCGGCACTTTATGCACTTTATGTAGCCTGGACGTGCAACTTAACTGATTTGCCATTTCCGGCCTGACTGATGGTGAGGGGAGGAGACGCCCAATTAACTGAGTCCTATGGTCTATTTAATGGTGACACTGTGGCGTAGCAGGTGGGCTTGCTTGTTGGTGGCGATATTGGTGGTGTCTTGAGAAAGGCCGCCCTTGGAGTGCTCGAAACGTTGACACATGACCTGAATCTGTCGCTGTGACCCATGTGAGAAAATACATTTATTTTATTGAAGTCCTGGTGAGTGCATCTGTGAAATAACTGCTTTGCATATATATATATATATATATATATATATATATATATATATATATATATATATATATATATATATATATATGTACGAATTCTGCGCAAAATCATACATATAATAGCAGCTGAAAGTCTGTGCAAGAATATATGTAGTGCAGCTCACTTCACAATGGGGCTAGTCAGGCCTCAGATATAATACAAATATACAAGGAAAAAAGAAGGAGCGCACAAATGAGCCAAATGTTAAGATTTTACTAAAAAGTCTGCATCAAAGCTCATACATTACAGTGAACATAGCCAGCATGAGAAAATAGTCACCGACAGTTTTTGCATGCTACGGGTACGGGATCTGGGGACTCCAGGTAACTCCGACCAAGATGTGCAGCGGCAGCAGCGTTCTCTGATGTGGAACACGTGTGGCACTGGATCTGGGGACTCCAGCAACTTCTGACCAGGATGGATAAGCGGTGACAGCGTACTCAACACACCACGCTGAGGGCACGGGACCTGGGGACTCCAGTCACTACGACCCAGATGGACCAGCGGCAGCGTTCTCGGCATGGCGATGCAACAGACAAGCAGGAATCAGCACAGGTGTTCTGATACGTCAGGAGGACACGTCCCAACGCGTTTCGTCCTGACAAAGTCCCATGTCCACACGTGTTCCACATCAGAGAACGCTGCTGCCGCTGCACATCTTGGTCGGAGTTACCTGGAGTCCCCAGATCCCGTACCCGTAGCATGCAAAAACTGTCGGTGACTATTTTCTCATGCTGGCTATGTTCACTGTAATGTATGAGCTTTGATGCAGACTTTTTAGTAAAATCTTAACATTTGGCTCATTTGAGCGCTCCTTCTTTTTCCTTGTGTGTATATGTATATATGTATGTATATATATATATATATATATATATATATATATATATATATATATATATATATATATATATATATAGATACAGAAGTACCAACACACTCGCCATTCCTAGGAATGGGGTGCAAACAGCACCCACATCCCAGGGTGGGGTGCGGTGGCCTGTGACCGCACACACTTATAACATACAAATAATCATATATATATATATATATATATATATATATATATATATATATATATATATATATCTGTAGAAAAGGAAGGACAATGGGGGCGCCTCATAGCGTAGTATTTTTAATGTAAAAGTTTATAGACAAAGCAGCAGTATTAAAAACAGTCAGAGGATGGTACCCGTACCATATAATTCCTCCGCTGTGGGCTTGAATACCACAAGGTTTTTAATATCTACCCGTCCACGAATGACAGCACGCCTCCTCCTGCGGGATTACAGCACACCACTCAGCACTAGCAGCCTTCCACAGGCTACAAGCGCGCCGGTACCTTCTCCACACTGGGTCAGGGAACGCCGATCACCGGGACACGGAGCACGGATGACTTCACACAGGCACGCCCCAAACGCGTTTCGTCATAAAGACTTCGTCAGTGGGTTGTCCTGTGTGACGCTCATCGCCATCCTTTATTCCCCGTACAGCCAATCACAGCCGGCGAAAGCCGGACAATCCCTCTAGCCTTAGAAGCCGGGTGTCGATACATAGTTATCTAGTAATGGGCAGACAGTAGCAGTTAGGTTTCTAAAAAGCGCTACAGTCAGATTTTTTTATATATAAAACATGAGCAAATATAGTGAACAACGCATCCATAAGTGAACAATAATTAAGCGTTCATTTAAGTCAATCAAAAAAGTTTTCTTTAGAAAGGTCATAGGTCAATCAGATGATATCCTCATTTTAGCGGGCAGTATAATCTCACACTCTAAACTTTAAAGAGGCATAATTAGTAATTTTAACCCGCCATCTTAGCGCTAATGCCGGTGTTGGAACTCGGGAGAATATTAAGATATAGCTATCGGAGCGAATTTATATGGTGATGAGATTTTTAACTCACCCGTCTTTTAAAGCTACAGCAACTTTACAGTGCATAGAGTCAGTGAACATACAGACTCAACACAGAGCGACAAAATTTGTCACTGAGACAATATCTCTGAGGATTCTTAGTACTAATTTGTTCATACAAAACAATTGTGCAAGAGTAGCACCAAATATATACACAGTTAATACGGCAAACAATTAATACAAAGAATTAATATAGAAAATCACATATACAGCATAAAATTATGCGGCAATATACTCTTCATGTCAGCACATCATAATTTCATATACAGTGGATCCTTAATTTTAGCAGATACTTTTTAGATGTGAACAATTATTTTAGAGTTTGGAAGAAAATATGGAAAGGAAATCTATTTCAATATTTAATTATTTCATTAATATTCAGTTATTTCATTTTTTCGAGAATGTGTTTTTCAGGAGTCTTCAATAAAGGGGGTAATTTCATAGTTCTCGTTAAGGCCGTGAGGCACTATGGTATTTAACATGAGGATCCAATACGTCTCCCTTTTTATGAGATCTTTCTCGCGGTCTCCACCCCTTTTATTTTGTAAGACATGTTCTATTCCTTTAAATTTTAATCCTGAGGGGTCCCCATTGTGTGCAGTCTTGAAATTTCTTGGGATGCTGTGGTTAGTTACTCCATTTTTTATGTTTCGTACATGTTCAAGCATGCGAATTTTTAGGGGTCGTTTTGTCTTCCCTATATAAGACATCCCACAGGGACAATTTATCATATATATTGTAAACGTTGTTTTACAATTAATAAGACTTTTAATTTTGTGTTCTTTCACCCCACTTGAGTTTTTAAATGTTTTTGCTCCCTTTTCAGTTAGCGTACACATTTTACAACTATTGCAGGGATAAAAACCTTTGATGTCCCCTAAGGTGGATATTGTTTTATTTTCATTTTTCTTAGTTTCTAGACAGCTTTTGGACACAAACGATTTTATATTTTTGGCCTTTTTGTAGATTATATCTGGCCTATCCGGGAGGTGTTCTGATAGGACAGGGTCCAATTTTAGGATATGCCAGTTATCCTTTATTATCTTTTCAACCGCCTTTTGTGATGAACTAAAATCTGTAATAAATGGGCAGAAGATTTTTTTTATTATTACTACTACTGGTAGGATTTTTCTTATCCTCTTTTGATTTATACACCAGTAGGGAGTCTATCCCTTTTTCTCTTATTTTCATTTTTGAACTTTCAATCAAACTCATAGGGTATCCCCTCTCTTTGAATCTTTTTGTGTACACCTCAGCCTGTTCGTCATATCTCTCGATATTAGAACAATTCCTTCTAAGCCTTGTGTACTGTGATGCAGGGATATTCTGTTTCCAGGATTTTAAATGGCAACTAGAAAATTCAACATAACTGTTGCTATCTACAGCTTTGAAATGTGTAGAGGTTTCAATTTCTCCCGTAGTCCTAAAGTTTTCTGTGCTTATCACGACATCTAGGTATTCAATTCTATTGGGGTTTATAGTGTGGGTGAATTTTAGATTATATTCATTGTTATTTATCCACAGCATAACATTTTCAAAATCCTCCTCACACCCCTTCCATATTATTATAATGTCATCAATGTACCGTTTTGTGACAATCAGACATTCTGAATAGGGACAATTTTTCAAAACCCTTTCCCAGTGTGACATGTATAGATTTGCCAGACTTGGGGCACAGATACTCCCCATTTCCGTCCCGCAAGTCTGGATATACCACTCATCTAGGAAAGTAAAATAGTTGTGTTTCAACACATATTCTAAACATTTGCAGATAAAATCAATCTTTTCTTTTTTTAAATCACCAAATTCTTCAAGTATGATTCTAATCGTCTCTATACCTTTTTTATGCGGAATAGCTGTATACAGTGATTGTACATCGATACTACACCATTTAAATTCCTCAGACCATTCTACATCTTTCAAAATTTGCAACAGGTGAGTGGTATCTTGGATATAGGTATCCATTTTTGGTACATATTTTTTAAGATATCTGTCTACAAATTCAGACATCCGGGATGTCAGTGATCCTATACCACTGATTATAGGTCTACCTGGGGGACGGGATAGTCGCTTATGGATCTTGGGAATGTGATAGAAGGTGGCAAACCTTGGATGTTTATTAAGTAAGTAAGAAAATTCATCTCGGTCAATGCTCTGAGTGCTAAGACCTTCCCTCAGGAGAACTTCAAGTTCTTCTAAAAATATTTCGGTAGGATTATTCCTTAGTTTTGTATATGACTTTTCATCATGTAGTAAATTAAATGCCTCCTCTATATAGTATTCCCTATCCATCACGACTATCCCGCCCCCTTTGTCAGCGTTTTTAATCACAATCTCCTGGTTCTCTGCCAGGCCTTTAAGAGCTCTGAATTCACCAGGTGTAAGGTTATTTTCATTTTTCTTTATCGAGCACTCCATTGCATCTATATCTTTTTTTGCCAGTTGTGAAAACATTTCCACATATGGACCTTTAGATTCAATGGGGATAAATTTGGTGCTACTCTTGCACAATTGTTTTGTATGAACAAATTAGTACTAAGAATCCTCAGAGATATTGTCTCAGTGACAAATTTTGTCGCTCTGTGTTGAGTCTGTATGTTCACTGACTCTATGCACTGTAAAGTTGCTGTAGCTTTAAAAGACGGGTGAGTTAGAAATCTCATCACCATATAAATTCGCTCCGATAGCTATATCTTAATATTCTCCCGAGTTCCAACACTGGCATTAGCGCTAAGATGGCGGGTTAAAATTACTTATTATGCCTCTTTAAAGTTTAGAGTGTGAGATTATACTGCCCGCTAAAATGAGGATATCATCTGATTGACCTATGACCTTTCTAAAGAAAACTTTTTTGATTGACTTAAATGAACGCTTAATTATTGTTCACTTATGGATGCGTTGTTCACTATATTTGCTCATGTTTTATATATAAAAAAATCTAACTGTAGCGCATTTTAGAAACCTAACTGCTACTGTCTGCCCATTACTAGATAACTATGTATTGACACCCGGCTTCTAAGGCTAGAGGGATTGTCCGGCTTTCGCCGGCTGTGATTGGTTGTACGGGGAATAAAGGATGGCGATAAGCGTCACACAGGACAACCCACTGACGAAGTCTTTATGACGAAACGCGTTTGGGGCGTGCCTGTGTGACGTCATCCGTGCTCCGTGTCCCGGTGATCGGCGTTCCCTGACCCAGCGTGGAGAAGGTACCGGCGCGCTTGTAGCCTGTGGAAGGCTGCTAGTGCTGAGTGGTGTGCTGTAATTCCGCAGGAGGAGGCGTGCTGTCATTCGTGGACGGGTAGATATTAAAAACCTTGTGGTATTCAAGCCCACAGCGGAGGAATTATATGGTACGGGTACCATCCTCTGACTGTTTTTAATACTGCTGCTTTGTCTATAAACTTTTACATTAAAAATACTACGCTATGAGGCGCCCCCATTGTCCTTCCTTTTCTACAGATCTCTAATACCCGCTGGACACGGGTCTTTATACTTTGGGGAGCGACGGTCTATGTTTAAAGGGACCTAAGCAAGGAGACCCAGAAGTGGTGTGTCTCGATTTTGAACTTTTTAAATGAGGAGGACTCTTTTGCTGGACTGCTAATTGTCACTCCAACACGGTTTGAGCGCAGCTGTCAAAAAAACCATCTGTCTTGTTTATATATATATATATATATATATATATATATATATATATATATATATATATTCCAAATGATCTAGGGCACTCACCAATCAACTTGTCAAAAAAATCTTTTATTGTCTCATTTTAGAGCGTCCTTTAGCCGAGGTTTCGGACCACACAGGGTCCTTAATCATGACATCCAAAATCGCACAAAGTGCACCTGATCTCCTATTACATGGGAAACACCTTTATAGGGCTATAATTAAGATTACACATTACAGCTGTGAGTACAGGAAATCCCACATGTCCTCAAAGGCATCTAAGGAAAACTAACCTGAGTAGTCAATAAGATTCTAAATAAAGCATCCACTTGTTAAAATCAATCAATGTACTCGCTTGTTACACACATTATATATAAATAAAGGTAATCCAAATACCTCAATAAAGCAAAAGTATCATGCGGCGCCATTACTTCAGCATTCCACGTAAGTGGAACACATACAGCAACCGGTATTGCCGGCGCCGTCTATCCAATGCTATGGAGCAGCGGTCTAGGCTCCACTGCCCTGTGCCACCGAGTCGCCATGACAACCGGGAAGCAAGCTGTACAGGGTCACAGGCTGAAGGTGTGGCATGCTCAGTAGCAGCAGCAGCAGCAGGGGGCCGGCTCGGCACTCTGCTTCTGGTATAAACATCCTCTGCGGGCGTCGGCCATTTGATTTGCTGGGGCCCCTGTTCCACACGTGGATCCAGTAAGTCTACGGCTGTGCTCCCAGACCTGCCTTGTCCTTCCTCATTGTGTAGTGCTTCCAGGTGTCAGCTTAGTGGCAGTAAGCTGAACCGGTGGACTGCAAGTGAGGCTAGGCCTGTAGCTACACTACTACGGTCCTTACTCCCATCTATGGCCTAGGAGCTGCTAGCCTTATTTGCTTGTAACCCTCCGGGGTTCAGTGGTTGCCCTTAGCAACTGCACTTTAGTTGCTATCCACGTGTTGAAGCATAACATCTCGCTCCACTGTTTCTGCTTTATTACATCTGAGCATATACTCCACACTAGTGAGACATTCTGTAGAGCCCTCAGCTCCCTAGTCTTTGTTTGTGTCTGTTAACCCACTACCTTCTGAGTAGGTAGTGTGTACTGTAAGTTAACCCACGACCTTCTGAGTAGGTAGTGTGCACTGTAAGTTAACCCACGACCTTCTGAGTAGGTAGTGTGCACTGTAAGTTAACCCACGACCTTCTGAGTAGGTAGTGTGCACTGTTAGTTAACCCACGACCTTCTGAGTAGGTAGTGTGCACTGTAAGTTAACCCACGACCTTCTGAGTAGGTAGTGTGCACTGTAAGTTAACCCACGACCTTCTAAGTAGGTAGTGTGCACTGTAAGTTAACCCACGACCTTCTGAGTAGGTAGTGTGTACTGTAAGTTAACCCACGACCTTCTGAGTAGGTAGTGTGTACTGTAAGTTAACCCACGACCTTCTGAGTAGGTAGTGTGTACTGTAAGTTAACCCACGACCTTCTGAGTAGGTAGTGTGTACTGTAAGTTAACCCACGACCCTCTGAGTAGGTAGTGTGTACTGTAAGTTAACCCACGACCTTCTGAGTAGGTAGTGTGCACTGTAAGTTAACCCACGACCTTCTGAGTAGGTAGTGTGCACTGTAAGTTAACCCACGACCTTCTGAGTAGGTAGTGTGCACTGTAAGTTAACCCACGACCTTCTGAGTAGGTAGTGTGTACTGTAAGTTAACCCACGACCCTCTGAGTAGGTAGTGTGTACTGTAAGTTAACCCACGACCTTCTGAGTAGGTAGTGTGCACTGTAAGTTAACCCACGACCTTCTGAGTAGGTAGTGTGCACTGTAAGTAAACCCACGACCTTCTGAGTAGGTAGTGTGCACTGTAAGTTAACCCACGACCTTCTGAGTAGGTAGTGTGCACTGTAAGTTAACCCACGACCTTCTGAGTAGGTAGTGTGTACTGTAAGTTAACCCACGACCTTCTGAGTAGGTAGTGTGCACTGTAAGTTAACCCACGACCTTCTGAGTAGGTAGTGTGCACTGTAAGTTAACCCACGACCTTCTGAGTAGGTAGTGTGCACTGTAAGTTAACCCACGACCTTCTGAGTAGGTAGTGTGTACTGTAAGTTAACCCACGACATTCTGAGTAGGTAGTGTGTACTGTAAGTTAACCCACGACCTTCTGAGTAGGTAGTGTGCACTGTAAGTTAACCCACGACCTTCTGAGTAGGTAGTGTGCACTGTAAGTTAACCCACGACCTTCTGAGTAGGTAGTGTGCACTGTAAGTTAACCCACGACCTTCTGAGTAGGTAGTGTGCACTGTAAGTTAACCCACGACCTTCTGAGTAGGTAGTGTGCACTGTAAGTTAGCCCACGACCTTCTGAGTAGGTAGTGTGCACTGTAAGTTAGCCCACGACCTTCTGAGTAGGTAGTGTGCACTGTAAGTTAACCCACGACCTTCTGAGTAGGTAGTGTGCACTGTAAGTTAACCCACGACCTTTTGAGTAGGTAGTGTGCACTGTAAGTTAACCCACGACCTTCTGAGTAGGTAGTGTGCACTGTAAGTTAACCCACGACCTTCTGAGTAGGTAGTGTGCACTGTAAGTTAACCCACGACCTTCTGAGTAGGTAGTGTGCACTGTAAGTTCACCCACGACCTTCTGAGTAGGTAGTGTGCACTGTAAGTTCACCCACGACCTTCTGAGTAGGTAGTGTGCACTGTAAGTTCACCCACGACCTTCTGAGTAGGTAGTGTGCACTGTAAGTTAACCCACGACCTCCTGAGTAGGTAGTGTGCACTGTAAGTTAACCCACGACCTTCTGAGTAGGTAGTGTGCACTGTAAGTTCACCCACGACCTTCTGAGTAGGTAGTGTGCACTGTAAGTTCACCCACGACCTTCTGAGTAGGTAGTGTGCACTGTAAGTTCACCCACGACCTTCTGAGTAGGTAGTGTGCACTGTAAGTTCACCCACGACCTTCTGAGTAGGTAGTGTGCACTGTAAGTTAACCCACGACCTTCTGAGTAGGTAGTGTGCACTGTAAGTTAACCCACGACCTTCTGAGTAGGTAGTGTGCACTGTAAGTTAACCCACGACCTTCTGAGTAGGTAGTGTGCACTGTAAGTTAACCCACGACCTTCTGAGTAGGTAGTGTGCACTGTAAGTTAACCCACGACCTTCTGAGTAGGTAGTGTGCACTGTAAGTTAACCCACGACCTTCTGAGTAGGTAGTGTGCACTGTAAGTTAACCCACGACCTTCTGAGTAGGTAGTGTGCACTGTAAGTTAACCCACGACCTTCTGAGTAGGTAGTGTGCACTGTAAGTTAACCCACGACCTTCTGAGTAGGTAGTGTGCACTGTAAGTTAACCCACGACCTTCTGAGTAGGTAGTGTGTACTGTAAGTTAACCCACGACCTTCTGAGTAGGTAGTGTGTACTGTAAGTTAACCCACGACCTTCTGAGTAGGTAGTGTGCACTGTAAGTTAACCCACGACCTTCTGAGTAGGTAGTGTGCACTGTAAGTTAACCCACGACCTTCTGAGTAGGTAGTGTGCACTGTAACCCACGGCCTTCTGAGTAGGTAGTGTGCACTGTAAGTTAACCCACGACCTTCTGAGTAGGTAGTGTGCACTGTAAGTTAACCCACGACCTTCTGAGTAGGTAGTGTGCACTGTAAGTTAACCCACGACCTTCTGAGTAGGTAGTGTGCACTGTAAGTTAACCCACGACCTTCTGAGTAGGTAGTGTGCACTGTAAGTTAACCCACGACCTTCTGAGTAGGTAGTGTGCACTGTAAGTTAACCCACGACCTTCTGAGTAGGTAGTGTGTACTGTAAGTTAACCCACGACTTTCTGAGTAGGTAGTGTGCACTGTAAGTTAACCCACGACCTTTTGAGTAGGTAGTGTGCACTGTAAGTTAACCCACGACCTTCTGAGTAGGTAGTGTGCACTGTAAGTTAACCCACGACCTTCTGAGTAGGTAGTGTGTACTGTAAGTTCACCCACGACCTTCTGAGTAGGTAGTGTGCACTGTAAGTTAACCCACGACCTTCTGAGTAGGTAGTGTGCACTGTAAGTTAACCCACGACCTTCTGAGTAGGTAGTGTGCACTGTAAGTTAACCCACGACCTTCTGAGTAGGTAGTGTGCACTGTAAGTTAACCCACGACCTTCTGAGTAGGTAGTGTGCACTGTAAGTTAACCCACGACCTTCTGAGTAGGTAGTGTGCACTGTAAGTTAACCCACGACCTTCTGAGTAGGTAGTGTGCACTGTAAGTTAACCCACGACCTTCTGAGTAGGTAGTGTGCACTGTAAGTTAACCCACGACCTTCTGAGTAGGTAGTGTGCACTGTAAGTTAACCCACGACCTTCTGAGTAGGTAGTGTGCACTGTAAGTTAACCCACGACCTTCTGAGTAGGTAGTGTGCACTGTAAGTTAACCCACGACCTTCTGAGTAGGTAGTGTGCACTGTAAGTTAACCCACGACCTTCTGAGTAGGTAGTGTGTACTGTAAGTTAACCCACGACCTTCTGAGTAGGTAGTGTGCACTGTAAGTTAACCCACGACCTTCTGAGTAGGTAGTGTGCACTGTAAGTTAACCCACGACCTTCTGAGTAGGTAGTGTGCACTGTAACCCACGGCCTTCTGAGTAGGTAGTGTGCACTGTAAGTTAACCCACGACCTTCTGAGTAGGTAGTGTGCACTGTAAGTTAACCCACGACCTTCTGAGTAGGTAGTGTGCACTGTAAGTTAACCCACGACCTTCTGAGTAGGTAGTGTGCACTGTAAGTTAACCCACGACCTTCTGAGTAGGTAGTGTGCACTGTAAGTTAACCCACGACCTTCTGAGTAGGTAGTGTGCACTGTAAGTTAACCCACGACCTTCTGAGTAGGTAGTGTGCACTGTAAGTTAACCCACGACCTTCTGAGTAGGTAGTGTGCACTGTAAGTTAACCCACGACTTTCTGAGTAGGTAGTGTGCACTGTAAGTTAACCCACGACCTTCTGAGTAGGTAGTGTGCACTGTAAGTTAACCCACGACCTTTTGAGTAGGTAGTGTGCACTGTAAGTTAACCCACGACCTTCTGAGTAGGTAGTGTGTACTGTAAGTTAACCCACGACCTTCTGAGTAGGTAGTGTGTACTGTAAGTTAACCCACGACCTTCTGAGTAGGTAGTGTGCACTGTAAGTTAACCCACGACCTTCTGAGTAGGTAGTGTGCACTGTAAGTTAACCCACGACCTTCTGAGTAGGTAGTGTGCACTGTAAGTTAACCCACGACCTTCTGAGTAGGTAGTGTGCACTGTAACCCACGGCCTTCTGAGTAGGTAGTGTGCACTGTAAGTTAACCCACGACCTTCTGAGTAGGTAGTGTGCACTGTAAGTTAACCCACGACCTTCTGAGTAGGTAGTGTGCACTGTAAGTTAACCCACGACCTTCTGAGTAGGTAGTGTGCACTGTAAGTTAACCCACGACCTTCTGAGTAGGTAGTGTGCACTGTAAGTTAACCCACGACCTTCTGAGTAGGTAGTGTGTACTGTAAGTTAACCCACGACCTTCTGAGTAGGTAGTGTGCACTGTAAGTTAACCCACGACCTTCTGAGTAGGTAGTGTGCACTGTAAGTTAACCCACGACCTTCTGAGTAGGTAGTGTGCACTGTAACCCACGGCCTTCTGAGTAGGTAGTGTGCACTGTAAGTTAACCCACGACCTTCTGAGTAGGTAGTGTGCACTGTAAGTTAACCCACGACCTTCTGAGTAGGTAGTGTGCACTGTAAGTTAACCCACGACCTTCTGAGTAGGTAGTGTGCACTGTAAGTTAACCCACGACCTTCTGAGTAGGTAGTGTGCACTGTAAGTTAACCCACGACCTTCTGAGTAGGTAGTGTGCACTGTAAGTTAACCCACGACCTTCTGAGTAGGTAGTGTGCACTGTAAGTTAACCCACGACCTTCTGAGTAGGTAGTGTGTACTGTAAGTTAACCCACGACTTTCTGAGTAGGTAGTGTGCACTGTAAGTTAACCCACGACCTTCTGAGTAGGTAGTGTGCACTGTAAGTTAACCCACGACCTTTTGAGTAGGTAGTGTGCACTGTAAGTTAACCCACGACCTTCTGAGTAGGTAGTGTGTACTGTAAGTTAACCCACGACCTTCTGAGTAGGTAGTGTGTACTGTAAGTTAACCCACGACCTTCTGAGTAGGTAGTGTGCACTGTAAGTTAACCCACGACCTTCTGAGTAGGTAGTGTGCACTGTAAGTTAACCCACGACCTTCTGAGTAGGTAGTGTGCACTGTAAGTTAACCCACGACCTTCTGAGTAGGTAGTGTGCACTGTAAGTTAGCCCACGACCTTCTGAGTAGGTAGTGTGCACTGTAAGTTAACCCACGACCTTCTGAGTAGGTAGTGTGCACTGTAAGTTAACCCACGACCTTTTGAGTAGGTAGTGTGTACTGTAAGTTAACCCACGACCTTCTGAGTAGGTAGTGTGCACTGTAAGTTAACCCACGACCTTCTGAGTAGGTAGTGTGCACTGTAAGTTAACCCACGACCTTCTGAGTAGGTAGTGTGTACTGTAAGTTAACCCACGACCTTCTGAGTAGGTAGTGTGCACTGTAAGTTAACCCACGACCTTCTGAGTAGGTAGTGTGCACTGTAAGTTAACCCACGACCTTCTGAGTAGGTAGTGTGCACTGTAAGTTAACCCACGACCTTCTGAGTAGGTAGTGTATACTTCCCTGTTTGTGTTATATTGTTATATCTGTTTATGCACTGTACCCAATCTGTGTGCGTGAATCGTCCCCTATTGCTCCTTGTGTGTATCGTCTGTACCCCTTTCGTTGTGTACACCATATTTGAGCATAGGCGTGCATAACATCTAGTCATCAAAGTGCACCTCCAATCATGGGTGCGCAGTTGAACGTCATCACAGCATGGTGCGCGCCCCTATACTGGAACGCGCCACCATGTGTATGCCGCCTGTGAACATCATCACAAAGGGCCATCGCAGGAGGTCAGCGAGGGTCACTGTTGTAGTCATAGCAACATACACAACATGGTGCGCGCCCATTCATAGGTGCACATCATTACGTGTGTAATTCGAACTAGTATATCTGACATCCATCCTGCGTTCCACTTAACTGGAACACATGTCAATCATCATTTGTCTGTTACATACGCAACAAATGAGCATAGCTGACAACGCTCAGTGTTAAGTATAGTAAGGGGTAATATTGAGATGAACTGATCACACAAAGTGTCTGTTTTATAATGATAATATGCACTATCTATCCTGCCGAGGAAATACTCACTTACAGCATTTTGCCCAGAGAATAATTATCTCTAATTAGCAAATTATGCATATGTATACCCAGTGATGTGAGGTCACTTCACTTATTTAAACAACATACAGACATACAGCAATAAACATATATAAACTACTGTATATACAATTTAAAAGAGCAATTGGTTTAACCATGTGGAGCATGTTCCAATAATTATATATTAGCATACAAATACATCTGGTTTCATGATTTTATATTGGCATCCCCAGAATTACTAGCGTTAAAGTGATAGTAGATCCCTATTGGACAAATCAGAAAGTCCATTCCATGGGAAGAATAGTGTCATGCGTTCACAAAAAACACCTCAAAAAATTGTACTCATCAAGGCCCCTTGGGCTAATATTATCCAGGGAATATATCCACCGGGCTTATTTCCATAAAAGTAACCTACTGTAGCGTGATCTCCACCCCTCTCCAGTATAGGCACGTGGTCAATGATGATACTTTTTAAAGATAAAAGTGCGTGTTGTTTATCCAAGAAGGGCAGCGCTACTGCTTGTCGCTAGATTTCGTTACCACAGCAGCTCTAATATTAGACCGATGTTTGACCGTTCTTTAAAGGAACAAACTATTTTCCCAACGGAGGTTAATCCGCATGGGCATATGAAAAGATATATCAAATGGTCCGATGAACAGGTCAATCTATATTTGATCTTAATTTCTCGACCACTGTGGGGATAATTGAAGAACTCACCGATGTTTATTGACTAGCAGGCGGTGCACCCCATGCATTTGTAGCAACCCATCCATGTGGGTCTCAACCACTGTTTATTTGCTGTATCCCTGAAATTCAGTGTTGTTCTCATAAACATGTCTCATAGCATCTGTCCTCGACAATAAGCTATCATCGGTCTTTTGTTGGTGACTGAATAGATCGTGTAACATCTCATCGAATGGCATTATAGTGCCTCATCACATCAGGAATATGTCATCGATAAAGCGATAGGTATATAATATTCTCACCATATACTCCTAAGATCTGTTTCTCTTCGTATTCCACCATAAAAATATTAGCGTAAACTGGGGCTTAGTTAGAGCCCATGGCGGTCCTTTTGCATTGTATATAGTGATTATTACCATGTAGGAAATGATTATTGGTAAGAACCTGTTCAATTAGAGTACAAATAAATTCAACTGTTTGTGTGTTGTGTTTAGCTCTTACCAATCTATTGGTAACCGCATCAATCCCTTCCATGAGCATTATTACCGCACATGGAAGGGATTGCTATGGTTACCAATAGATGTATAGGGATGAAACATCCATGTCCCTATGGTATCAATTTCCTTGATCTTCGACAAAAAGTCAGGAGTGTCACGGATATAGCTTGGGACAGATCTTACCACGGGCTGCAGTACCTGATCTACAAACTGTGCCATAGGTTGCATCAGAGACCCCCTGGCAGAGATGATGGGCCTACCAAGGGGTCTTACCAACCTTTTATGCACTTTGGCCAATGACTACAATACAGGACAGATGGGAGTATCAACCCTCAGAAATGCTGCTATCATTTCATCAATCCATCCTGATAAGGTGGGCTGAAGAATCAAAATATCCATCTCTTTCTAGGATACATAGGATTTTTGCTAGTCTGCTCATAAACTGACTGACATAAACTGACTCATCTGCTGTTGCCGTAAATCGAATAGGTGATTTGAGGGAGTTTAAAGTGTCCACCATTTAATGAAATTAATCACTATTACCCCTCCACAGCACAAAAATGTCATCAATGAATCTACGGAGGAATACTATATTGGCAGAGTACTAGTTTAAGATGTGTCCTTGATCATATCAATTCATAAATGTATTGGCATAAACCTTAGGTCCTGTGCCTGAATCAATGCCTTAGGTCCCGTATCTGACGATTGGATACTGGCCTCTATGGATGCATGCTTTCTTTATACTGTTATACCCCATAAAGAAGGCATTGCTGCAGTAGAGAGGGATGTATGATGGTCCACTCCACCTACTAACTTTATTTCATCTATGTTGACTTTGGTTTTGGAGATGAATCATTTCATATATCTGGGGGTGTCGGGGTTAAGTATTTGGGGCCATCCTGTCTGCCGCTGCAGGGCCACTCCTAGATGGGCCACGTGTTTGTGCCACCAACATGTGATGAAGCAGGGCCACTTCTAGATGGGCCACAAGTTTGTTCCACCCACTTGTGTTGATACAGGGCCACTCCTAGATGGGCCATGTGTTTGTGCCACCAACATGTGTTGATGCAGGGCCACTCCTAGATGGGCCACAAGTTTGTTCCACCCACTTGTCTTGATGCAGGGCCACTCCTAGATGGGCCATGTGTTTGTGCCGCCCACTTGTGTCACTTGACATTGTCATCCAGCTACCTCGGTGCAACCTTTTTCCCTAACAACAATATTGGGGGAGATTAAGACCTGCAGGCTGTGCTCCTCCGGCCGATGGTGGTGGACTACACATACGCATGTGAGATTATGCGCATGTGCAAACCCTGGCAGCATTCGCCTTCGGCTAATTTGTAATTTGTCAGGGTGCTCGCTGCGTGAGTGACCGGCAGGGAGCGCTCCGACGGGCCCGCCCAGTGTTTCATGGGTGTGCCCTTCAAAAATGGTGGAAACGCGCCCATCATATGACGTTAGCACCTCCCCCATCAACTCCGTGCAAGATAAAAGTATTGAATGGTTTTTCCTCTGTGCGGCCTCATGCGAGCGGATGTGTAGGCTACATATCCACACACATAGTATCACAGAGATTTGGATGGTGGGGGGGGGGTGTTTGTGTTTAGTGGGGCGGCATTTACCTAGGCAGCGGATATACAGATGTAGCGGGATTCATCTTTGCAGGGGATGGCGATGGCGACGCCAGCCGCCATCCCCTGCCCCGCGCCATCTGTATGCCGGAAGGGGACGCGCGCGCACCCTTCCGACGGTGCTGCCCTCGGTCGCCCGGTGCCCACACCGGGCGACCGCACCCCCCGCAGTGCCTCGGGTCCCCCCCAGCCCCCTCAAGTGGGAGGCGGACAGTATTGCGTCTGCCCCGCCGCGCGGATACTGAGACGCGCGTGCGTGGGAGACGCACGCGCGTCTCAGTCAGATGGAGCGCTGTGTTGCTGGCGGATCGCCAGCAGTATGCTGCTGGCGATTCGCCAGCAACACTAAGGCCGGCTCCATCTGTACACATAATAATAATAATAATAATAATAATAATAATAATAATAATAATAATAATTAATAACACCAATAATAATGCAGGAACAAAAAAAAATAATAATAAACTAAAAGAAATAATATAGATCCAAAATGATATCCTGCAAAGTGTCCGAGTGCGCACCCTAATAATATCTCCCTATAGGACATGGGCGTACCCCGAGTGCGCACCCTAATAATATCTCCCTATAGTACATGGGCGTACCCCGAGTGCGCACCCTAATAATATCTCCCTATAGTACATGGGCGTACCCCGAGTGCGCACCCTAATAATATCTCCCTATATTACATGGGCGTACCCCGAGTGCGCACCCTAATAATATCTCCCTATAGGACATGGGCGTACCCCGAGTGCGCACCCTAATAATATCTCCCTATAGTACATGGGCGTACCCCGAGTGCGCACCCTAATAATATCTCCCTATAGTACATGGGCGTACCCCGAGTGCGCACCCTAATAATATCTCCCTATAGGACATGGGCGTACCCCGAGTGCGCACCCTAATAATATCTCCCTATAGTACATGGGCGTACCCCGAGTGCGCACCCTAATAATATCTCCCTATAGTACATGGGCATACCCCGAGTGCGCACCCTAATAATATCTCCCTATAGGACATGGGCGTCCAATGGCGGTCTCTTACCTAACATGCGGGTTTTGCTGCTATAGCCGTTCTCTGTAAGTGCAGATATGATCCAGGCGAGGTACTGTGAGGACTGCTCCATCTGTCACAGAGATAGGGGCATTATTAGGTATATACACAGGGATATCCCGCACACCTGTCCTGTCCCGTAATGTCATACAGTTAGAAACGTCACATGGTTCCAATATTCACATCAGAAAAGTCAACATCTGGAACAAAGTTTGTGGATATAATGGGCCTGATTTACATCTGATTGCGATTACATCTGTGCGAGTGTTCGGAGCCCAGCAATCCGGTGAACGCCGTGCCAGAGTCCCCCCTGCCCTTGCGCACGACTGTGAATGCATTTACAGCCGCACACACGGGGAAATCCATTCACAATCACTCACCATCGAGTGGATTTCTCCCTGATCACAAGAAACGAGTCGAGATGTACTCTGCCCTGCGATCATTGTGGGGAGAAGGCGGCCGCTGCGGATGTCACCAGCCCCCCCCCAACGGAAGGGCAATGCCTGCATTTGCCATGAAACTTCCAGAAAATGCCGGCATTCCGCCCTCAAATGCCCGCCGCCTGTCAATCACTATGCGATTCAGGCCCGATTTCACCCGATTCGGATGGATCGGCCCAAATCGTATGTGCAGACATCCCGTCCGATAATAAATCTTATGTGCAGAATGAGGGCGGGCAGGTAGCTGTGTCAGGGGCAGATTTATTAAGCTTGGAGAAGAGATAAACTGGAGATAAAGCGGAGAAAAGGTAAAAGGAGATAAAGCACCAGCCAATCAGTTGTGTTTGAAAAGGACAGTTGGGAGCTGATTGGCTGGTGCTTTATCTACTTTTACCTTTTCTCCGCTTTTTCTCCAGTTTATCTCTTCTCCAAGCTTAATAAATCTGCCCCTCAGAGCTCTCAGCCAATCACTGGCTGTCCATTCATTTGTATGTGGGTGTTTTCTATGTACACCCACTGCTGCCCGGCTTCCCCTATGCTTCCGGCTCTCTGGTCGTCTCACCATCCAGAGCGTCCACTGCCTCTCTGCATCCCCCTGTGTGTCTGTCTGCTTGCCCCCCTAGGGTTATGCTGTATAGGGGAGGTTAGGGTTACTAGGGGGAGAGTGACGGTTAGGCTGTATGGGGGGAGGTTAGGGTTACTAGGGGGAGAGTTAGGGTTAGGCTGTATGGAGGGAGGTTAGGGTTACTAGGGGGAGAGTTAGGGTTAGGCTGTATGGGGGGAGGTTAGGGTTACTAGGGGGAGAGTTAGAGATAGGCTGTATGGGGGAGGTTAGGGTTACTAGGGGGAGAGTTAGGGTTAGGCTGTATGGGGGGAGGTTAGGGTTACTAGGGGGAGAGTTAGGGTTAGGCTGTATGGGGGGAGGTTAGGGTTACTAGGGGGAGAGTTAGGGTTAGGCTGTATGGGGGGAGGTTAGGGTTACTAGGGGGAGAGTTAGGGTTAGGCTGTATGGGGGGAGGTTAGGGTTACTAGGGGGAGAGTTAGAGATAGGCTGTATGGGGGGAGGTTAGGGTTACTAGGGGGAGAGTTATAGATAGGCTGTATGGGGGAGGTTAGGGTTACTAGGGGGATAGTTAGGGTTAGGCTGTATGGGGGGAGGTTAGGGTTACTAGGGGGAGAGTTAGAGATAGGCTGTATGTGGGAGGTTAGGGTTACTAGGGGGAGAGTTAGGGTTAGGCTGTATGGGGGAGGTTAGGGTTACTAGGGGGCTAGTTAGGGTTAGGCTGTATGGAGGGAGGTTAGGGTTACTAGGGGGAGAGTTAGGGTTAGGCTGTATGGGGGGAGGTTAGGGTTACTAGGGGGAGAGTTAGGGTTACAAGGGGGAAAGTTAGGGTTAGGCTGTATGGGGGAGGTTAGGGCTACTAGGGGGAGAGTTAGAGATAGGCTGTATGGAGGGAGGTTAGGGTTACTAGGGGGAGAGTTAGGGTAAGGCTGTATGGGGGAGGTTAGGGTTACTAGGGGGAGAGTTAGGGTTAGGCTGTATGGGGGGAGGTTAGGATTACTAGGGGGAGAGTTAGGGTTAGGCTGTATGGGGGGAGGTTAGGGTTACTAGGGGGAGAGTTAGTGTAAGGCTGTATTGGGGGAGGTTAGGATTACTACGGGGAGAGTTAGTGTAAGGCTGTATGAGGGAGGTTAGGGTTACTAGGGGGAGAGTTAGTGTAAGGCTGTATGGGGGAGGTTAGGGTTACAAGGGGGAGAGTTAGGGTTAGGCTGTATGGGGGAGGTTAGGGTTACTAGGGGGAGAGTTAGTGTAAGGCTGTATGGGGGGGAGGTTAGGGTTACTAGGGGGAGAGTTAGTGTAAGGCTGTATGGGGAGGTTAGGGTTACTAGGGGGAGAGTTAGTGTAAGGCTGTATGGGGGAGGTTAGGGTTACTAGGGGGAGAGTTAGGGTTAGGCTGTATGGGGGAGGTTAGGGTCACTAGGGGGAGAGTTAGTGTAAGGCTGTATGGAGGGAGGTTAGGGTTACTAGGGGGAGAGTTAGTGTAAGGCTGTATGGGGAAGGTTAGGGTTACTAGGGGGAGAGTTAGGGATAGGCTGTATGGGGGAGGTTAGGGTTACTAGGGGGAGAGTTAGTGTAAGGCTGTATGGGGGGAGGTTAGGGCTACTAGGGGGAGAGTTAGTGTAAGGCTGTATGGGGGAGGTTAGGGTTACTAGGGGGAGAGTTAGAGATAGGCTGTATGGGGGAGGTTAGGGTTACTAGGGGGAGAGTTAGAGATAGGCTGTATGGGGGAGGTTAGGGTTACTAGGGGGAGAGTTAGTGTAAGGCTGTATGGGGGAGGTTAGGGTTACAAGGGGGAGAGTTAGTGTAAGGCTGTATGGGGGAGGTTAGGGTTACTAGGGGGAGAGTTAGTGTAAGGCTGTATGGGGGAGGTTAGGGTTACTAGGGGGAGAGTTAGGGCTAGGCTGTATGGGGGGAATTTATGGTTACTAGGGGGAGAGTTAGGGCTAGCCTGTATGGGGGGTGGTCAGGTTACTAGGGGGAGAGTTAGGGTTACTAGGGGGCTAGTTAGGGTTAGGCTGTATGGGGGAGGTTAGGGTTACTAGGGGGAGAGTTAGGGCTAGACTGTATGGGGGGAGGTTAGGGTTACTAGGGGGGTAGTTAGTGTAAGGCTGTGTGGGGGAGGTTAGGGTTACTAGGGGGAGAGTTAGGGTTAGGCACTATGGGGGAGGTTAGGGTTACTAGGGGGAGAGTTAGGGCTATGCTGTATAGGGGGAATTTATGGTTACTAAGGGGAGATTTAGGGCTAGCCTGTAGGGGGGATGTCAGGGTTACTAGGGGGAGAGTTAGGGCTAGCCTGCATGGGGGAGGTTAGGGTTATTAGGGGGAGAGTAAGAGTTAGGATGTATGGGGGGAGGTTAGGATTACTAGGGGGAGAGTTAGGGCTAGGATGTATGGGGGGAGGTCAGGGTTACTAGGGGGAGAGTTAGGGTTACTAGGGGGAGAGTTAGGGCTAGCCTGTATGGGGGAGGTTAGGGTTACTAGGGGGAGAGTTAGGGCTAGCCTGTATGGGGGGAGGTTAGGGTTACTAGGGGGAGAGTTAGGGTTAGGCTGTATGGGGGAGGTTATGGTTACTAGGGGGAGAGTTAGGGTTAGGCACTATGGGGGGAATTTATGGTTACTAAGGGGAGATTTAGGGCTAGCCTGTAGGGGGGATGTCAGGGTTACTAGAGGGAGAGTTAGGGTTACTAGGGGGAGAGTTAGGGCTAGCCTGCATGGGGGAGGTTAGGGTTATTAGGGGGAGAGTAAGAGTTAGGATGTATGGGGGGAATTTATGGTTACTAGGGGGAGATTTAGGGCTAGCCTGTATGGGAGGAGGTCAGGTTTACTAGGGGGAGAGTTAGGCACTATGGGGGAGGTTAGGGTTACTAGGGGGAGAGTTACTGTAAGGCTGTATGGGGAAGGTTAGGATTACTAGGGGGAGAGTTAGGGCTAGGCTGTATGGGGGGAATTTATGGTTACTAGGGAGAGATTTAGGGCTAGCCTGTATGGGGGAGGTTAGGATTACTATGGGTAGAGTTAGGGCTAGGCTGTATGGGGGGATTTATGGTTACTAGGGGGAGATTTAGGGCTAGCCTGTATGGGGGGGATGTCAGGGTTACTAGGGGGAGAGTTAGGGTTACTAGGGGGAGAGTTAGGGCTAGCCTGCATGGGGGAGGTTGGGGTTACTAGGGGGAGAGTAAGGGTTAGGATGTATGGGGGGAGGTTAGGATTACTAGGGGGAGAGTTAGGGCTAGGATGTATGGGGGGAGGTCAGGGTTACTAGGGGGAGAGTTAGGGTTACTAGTGGGAGAGTTAGGGCTAGCCTGTATGGGGAAGGTTAGGGTTACTAGGGGGAGAGTTAGGGCTAGCCTGTATGGGGGGAGGTTAGGGTTACTAGGGGGGAAGTTAGTGTAAGGCTGTGTGGGGGAGGTTAGGGTTACTAGGGGGAGAGTTAGGGTTAGGCACTATGGGGGAGGTAAGGGTTACTAGGGGGAGAGTTAGGGCTATGCTGTATGGGGAAGGTCAGGGTTACTAGGGGGAGAGTTAGGGCTAGGCTGTATGGGGCCAATTTATGGTTACTAAGGGGAGATTTAGGGCTAGCCTGTAGGGGGGATGTCAGGGTTACTAGGGGGAGAGTTAGGGTTACTAGGGGGAGAGTTAGGGCTAGCCTGCATGGGCGAGGTTAGGGTTATTAGGGGGAGAGTAAGAGTTAGGATGTATGGGGGGAGGTTAGGATTACTAGGGGGAGAGTTAGGGCTAGGCTGTATGGGGGGAATTTATGGTTACTAGGGGGAGAGTTAGGGCTAGCCTGTATGGGAGGAGGTCAGGTTTACTAGGGGGAGAGTTAGGCACTATGGGGGAGGTTAGGGTTACTAGGGGGAGAGTTAGGGCTAGCCTGTATCGGGGGAGGTTAGGGTTATAAGGGGGAGAGTTAGGGCTAGGCTGTATGGGGGAGGTTAGGATTACTAGGAGGAGAGTTAGGGTTAGGCTGTATGGGGGAGGTTAGGGTTATTAGGGGGAGAGTTAGGGCTAGGATGTATGGGGGAGGTTAGGATTACTAGGAGGAGAGTTAGGGTTAGGCTGTATGGGGGAGGTTAGGGTTACTAGGGGGAGAGTTAGGGCTAGGCTGTATGGGGGAGGTTAGGGTTACTAGTTGGAGAGTTAGGGTTAGGCTGTATGGGGGGAGATTAGGGTTACTAGGGGGAGAGTTAGGGCTAGGCTGTATGGAGTGAGGTTAGGGTTACTAGGGGGAGAGTTAGTGTTAGGCTGTATGAGGGAGGTTAGGGTTACAAGAGGGAGAGTTAGGGTTAGGCTGTATGAGGGAGGTTAGGGTTACAAGGGGGAGAGTTAGGGTTAGGCTGTATGGGGGATGTTAGGGTTACTAGGAGGATAGTTAGGGTAAGGCTGTATGGGGGGAGGTTAGGATTACTAGGGGGAGAGTTAGGGCTAGCCTGTATGGGGGGAGGTTAGGGTTGCTAGGGGGAGAGTTAGGGCTAGCCTGTATTGGGGGAGGTTAGGGTTACTAGGGGGAGAGTTAGGGTTAGGCTGTATGGGGGGAATTTATGGTTACTAGAGGGAGAGTTAGGGCTAGGCTGTATGGGGGAGGTTAGGGTTACTAGGGGGAGAGTTAGGGTTAGGCTGTATGGGGGGAGATTAGGGTTACTAGGAGGAGAGTTAGGGTTAGGCTGTATGGGGAGACGATAGGGTTTCTAGGGGGAGAGTTAGGGTTAGGCTGTATGAGGGAGGTTAGGGTTACTAGGGGGAGAGTAAGGGTTAGGATGTATGGGGGGAGGTTAGGATTACTAGGAGGAAAGTTAGGGCTAGGCTGTATGGGGGGCATTTATGGTTACAAGGGGGAGAGTTAGGGCTAGCCTGTATGGGGGGAGGTTAGGGTTACTAGGAGGAGAGTTAGGGTTAGGCTGTATGGGGGATGTTAGGGTAACTAGGGGGAGAGTTAGGGCTAGGCTGTATGGGGAGAATTTATTGTTACTAGGGGGAGAGTTAGGGCTAGCCTGTATAAGGGGGGAGGTTAGGGTTGCTAGGTGGAGAGTTAGGGCTAGCCTGTATCGGGGGAGGTTAGGGTTACTAGGGGGAGAGTTAGGGTTAGGCTGTATGGGGGGAATTTATGGTTACTAGGGGGAGAGTTAGGGTTAGGCTGTATGGGGGGAATGTATGGTTACTAGGGGGAGAGTTAGTGCTAGGCTGTATGGGGGGAGGTTAGGGTTACTAGGGGGAGAGTTAGGGTTAGGCTGTATGGGGGGAGGTTATGGTTACTAGGGGGAGAGTTAGTGCTAGGCTGTATGGCGGAGGTTAGGGCTACTAGTTGGAGAGTTAGTGCTAGCCTGTATGGGGGGAGGTTAGAGTTACTAGGAGGATAGTTAGGGTTAGGCTGTATGGGGAGACAATAGGGTTACTAGAGGTACATTTGAGGTTGGGTTGTTTGAGGAGAGTTACGTTTACTAGGTGGACAGTTAGGGTTATGCTGTATGGGGGGAGGTTATAGTCACCAGGGCGAGAGTTAGAGAGATATTAAATACATTTTAAAGTATCTCATTTCATTGATACAGTTTCCTTAAACAGTTAGCCTCAATAGACACAGCGCTACCCCCACTGGAATCGGGTATCTTTTTGTTGAAAACTCACTTACTCTCAATGTTATAGACACAGTAGTGAGGGAAACGGGATGGAACTGAGTTACACCCACTGCCTGAACAGTAATTACCCTTGGCCAGCACTTGTCGAGGGGTTGATGCTTGTTTTGATATTATTAGCCCAATATGTACTAGAAAATGCTAAAGATTTTGTAAGTACTGTACCACATGGCACCTTGCATGGAGTTTAAATGGGTAGGACATGCACGTACTGCTCTGTGAGCTATCCTGCTTAGCAATTATGTGCACAGAATGAAAAATAAGATAGTGGCTTTTAATTATTCTATTAAATTGACTCATCTAATGAGGTATTTTAATCAATGAAAAATATAATATTAGAAGAGGCAGTCTTTACTGTGCCTTGGGCACCCTCATCTGTAAATTAGCCCCCGACAATAATTACGGAACGGGTAAGAACCAGAGCGGACTCTGGAACACTGAAGGGGAAAGATTCAATGCGTTAACCTTTGCCATTCAAGAGCTTGTAGTGTCCTCTCCGGTTGGTGGGGGGCACAGAGGAGGGACTGCTAACAGCCTCTCTGTAAGGTCGGGGGATGTAGTAATAACCAGAATTGCAAAGGTTCCATTTGAAGGTTTTGTTCATCATTGTTGCTTATTGGTGATAGAGGTTCAACTCCAATGTTTCTTTATGATTGGTAATGTCATGGAAATCAGTGGGAATACTGATTGATGTTGATAACAAGAGTTATGGTAGACCTTTCTTGGGTTAACTTGCTTTCTTCGAGGTTCATGGTACCCACAGGGTGACATCGGGGGTTGGATGCAGTTCAGAGGACCGTGGCACCAACCAGAAAAGCTTTCCGGTTTCCCAGGATGCACAGCTCCTCTCCCATAGAACCCCACCTCCATGCCAAGCTCATCATTTTTTTTAGCCAGCCAATAGCGGAGACGGAAGAAGATAGACAAGAGCATGACAGTGCACTTACTCACACATACATAGAGTGAAGGACGACCTGGCTTAGGTTATGGAAGTCACAATTTGTGTATCACAAAGTAATACCTCAGGCTTAATTAAGGGTGGGTGCCTCAAAGAGAGAGAGTTAACCCAAGGTAGGTCTACCATAACTCTTGTTTTCTTTGGGTTCTATGGTCCACAGGTTGACATCGGGGATGTCCAAAAGCAGTACTCAAGGGAGGGTACCTGCCTGAGGTGTCAGAAGGACCCGAGGACTAAAGGAAGCATCCTGGGAGGTGAACTTCTCAAATGCATAGAACTTTGTGAAGGTATGAACAGATGACCACGTTGCAGCCTTGCACAGTTGTTCAGAGGATGCCCTGCGGCATGCCGCCCATGATGGACCTACCAATCTGGTAAAATGTGCATTTACTGACAATGGTAGAGGGAGATTAGCTTGCAGAATGACCATACAAATCCAGTGACCAACCGTTTGTTTGCTTGCTGGCCAGCCCTTTTTGTGAAAACCATATAGTACAAAGTGGGAGTCTGATTTCCTGATGGAGGCAGTGCGGTCCAGATATATAGTTAGAGCCCTAACTACATCCAAGGAGCGTTCAGCCAGACAGAGAACATCCAAATTAAACGCGGGGACCACTATCTCCTGATTTATGTGAAACGTGGAGACTAGTTTGGGCAGGTGGGAAGCTCACCATTCTTAGCACCGCCCTATCCGATATGCGTCTGGCAGATGCAATTGCCAAAAGGAACACAGTCTTAGCTGTAAACCACTTATATTCTACAGAGCAAAGTGGTTCGAAGGGAGGCTTGGCCAGAGCCTGTAACATCAGGGACAAGTCCCATGGTGTCGTTGGAGGAGCATATGGTGTTTGTGTATGTATGACACCCTAGATGAAAGTACATATATTTGAAATAAAAGTAATCTTCCCTTGAAACTAGATGGACAGAGCCGAGATATGCACCTTAAGCGAGGCTAACCTTAAACCTATACCTAATCCCCTCTGTAGAAAAGTAAGGACTCTAGCAGTTTTGACCACTTTTGTGTCATACTTGTAGGAAGTGTGCCAGACCCTTCCCGCAAGACCCTGTAGTAAATCCTTGCCAATGCAGGTTTATGTGCTTTGATCACTGTTTGTATATCCGTTGCAGAAAAACCTTTCTCAATTAGTATGGCAGTTTCAAGCACCATGCCGTCAAAGACAGGTGCGGAAGGTCTGGGTGTAGACAAGGACCCTGACTGAGCAGGTTTGGTCATAGTGGCACCTTGAACGGCTGATGTACTGACAGCTGTTGTACGTCTACATACCAATTGACGTTGAAGCCAGGCGGGGGTTGTCAGAATGTGATCCCTGCCTTCTTGTTTGAATTTCCGAATTACTCTGGGTATCATAGACACCGGATGAAAAACATAGAGAAGATGAAAGTTCCATGGAACTGACAGAGCATCCACGAAGCTGGCTTGAGGATACCTGGACCACGACCCGTACACTATCGTTTTGTTGTTGCGACAGGACGCCATGAGATCCACATCTGGAAGGCCCCAATGGCTCACCAGGAGGGAGAAGACTTCTGGGTGGAGTGACCACTCCACCGATGAACGTCTTCCCACTTTAGAATTCCTAGTATGAACGCTGCCAACAGTGCCAGTAGCTGTTGTTCCACCCAAGTTAGGATTTTGACACTTCTCGCATGGCTCCTGCGCTGCAGGTGCCCCCTGATGGTTTATGTATACCACTGTTGTGGTGTTGTCTGACCTGACTTTTACCGATTAGCCTTCAAGGAGATCCTGTGAGCAAATGAGAGCGTTGTACACTGCTCAAAGCTCCAGGACATTGATGGACAGGCCTGTTTCCAGCTTGGACCATATGCCTTGCAACAACCGGGATTCTACTACTACTCCCCAGCCTCTTAGGCTGGTGTTGGTAGTGAGGAGAATCCAATCTGTGAACCAGAAAGGACATCCATGGTTCAAGTGAGGCATTTGTAGCCACCACTGGAGTGATATCTGAACCTCTGGAGTCAGTGCCATGAACGTGGTCCTTATGCACTGATGTTGTCCGCCCCATCTCCAAAGGATCAGGCGTTGCAGGGGGAGTGAAATTGTGCCCACTTGACCATAAGTAATGTTGATACCATTAGGTCCAGGATTTGCATTGCCAGATGGATGGATACTTTGGGTCTCTGTAAGAAGAGGCGTATACTTTGTTGTAGAGATTGACACTTGTCCCCTGGTAGGAACAATCTCTGTGTCTGGGAGTCTAGACTAGCACCCAGGTGCCGCATCTGATGTGACTGAGTGAGGGAGGACTTCTCCCAATTGAGGAGCCAACCGTGCTGTTGGAGAACAGCAATCGTTGTTTGTAGATGTGCTAATAGCACTACCGGTGACTTTGCTATGAGGAGCAAATCGTCCAAGTAGGAAAATACTCTGATCCCCTGGAGATGCAGATATGCCGCCATTACTGCCATCACCTTGGTAAACACCCATGGGGCAGTGGTCAAGCCGAATGGAATGGCCTGGAATTAAAAATGCCGGAACATAATCGCAAATTGGAGAAATCTCTGGTGTGAAGAAAGTATGGGTACATGTAGATATGCATCCCGTACATCCAGGGAGACCATGTAATCCCCCTGTTCTAATGCTAGAACTATTGTCCTCAGGGTTTCCATGCAGAATTTTGGCACCCTCACAAATTTGTTGAGTGCCTTAAAATTTAGTATGGGCCTGTAAGTCCTGTTTGGTTTTGGGACTAGAAACAGGGTAGAGTAAAAACCTATCCCTCGCTGGTGTTGAGGGACTGGTATAATCACCTGAGACCACAACAGGGAGGCCAATATTTACAATAATTGTTCCGCTTTTTGCGGATTGTGAGGGAGGCCTGTACAAAATAACTTTTGTGGGGGGTTCTTTTGAGCGAGATGGAGTATCCCCTTGACACAACTTCTCTTGCCCAGGTGAGCCACTGCTGTGTGAAGAGTAGAAGACTGCATCCCACTTTGGGGTCCCCCAGTGGGAGGCCCACCCCATCATGCTGCAGGTTTGTCTGGTTTGGCTGGGGGTTGTCTAGTGGCCCAGGCTTGGGTTGAAGTGTGAGGAAAGGACTGGCCACTCGCTTTACCTTGGGGAAGAAAGGACTGAAAAGGTGTAGTTTTAGGTCTCCAAGGGAGAGCGGAGGGAAGGCATGCAGTCTTAGCTGCTGACAGGGAGGCTACAATTTTATTGAGCTCTTCCCCAAACAAAACATCCCCCTTAAATGGTAACATTTCTAGTGTCTTTTTAGACTATAGGTCAGCCTTCCAGGGCCATAGCCACAGGATATGACGTGCCAATACAGAGTTAGAAACATAGAAACATAGAATTTGACGGCAGATAAGAACTACTTGGCCCATCTAGTCTGCCCCTTTTTTAAACATGTTACCTCAAACCATATTTGATCCTTATTTTTTTGTAAGGATATCAATATGCCTATCCCAAGCATGTTTAAATTGTACTACTGTATTTGCCTCTACCACCTCTGATGGGAGGCTATTCCACTTATCTACTACTCTTTCTGTGAAGTAATTCTTCCTCAAATTTCCCCTGAATCTTCCTCCCTCTAGTTTCAGTGCATGTCCTCGTGTTCTGCTGCTCCTCTTCCTGTGAAGAATGTCTCCCACCTGTACCTTGTTAAAGCCCTTGATATATTTGAAAGTTTCTATTATGTCCCCCCTTTCCCTTCTCTGCTCTAAAGTATACATATTAAGATATTTTAGTCTTTCCTGGTCCGTTTTGTGATGTAGGCCATGCACCATTTTAGTTGCCCTTCTTTGTACAGTCTCTAATGTATTTATATCCTTCTGGAGATATGGCCTCCAGAACTGAACACAGTACTCTAGGTGAGGTCGTACCAATGACCTATACAGTGGCATTATTACTTCTTTCTTTCTACTACTGATACCTCTCCCTATGCAACCAAGCATCTGACTTGCCTTCTTCATTGCTTTGTTACATTGCCTACCTGCCTTTAAGTCCCCTGAAATAGTGACACCTAGATCCCTCTCTTCCTCAGTAGTTTCCATTATAGTGCCATTTATACTATATTGAGTCTTTGGATTTCTGAGACCCAAGTGCATGATTTTGCATTTTTTGGCATTAAACTGTAGTTGCCATTCTCTTGACCATTTCTCTAATCTGCCTAGATCCTCAATCATTTGTTTTACCCCTCCTGGTGTGTCTACCCTGTTGCATACCTTTGTGTCATCTGCAAAAAGGCACATTTTACCCTCAATTCAATTTGCAATATCACCAATAAAGATATTAAAAAGCACTGGTCCAAGTACAGATCCCTGGGGTACTCCACTTGTAACCTTTCCCTCCTTTGACTTTACTCCGTTTACTACAACTCTCTGTTTTCTGTCCTGCAACCATGAGTTTGCAAATGCCTGTGCTGCTAGGACTCCTGCGTCAGACAATGCCTCCATTATATATATTACGGCCTGCTTAATATGAGACACACACAGTCTGGCATCTTCCGATGTATCAATGGGTAATTCATCTGCCACAACCAGGAGCCATGGCAGAATAGCCTTTGCGGCCCAGGTCGTAGCCACAGTAGGTCTCACAGAGAGCCTTACCTGTCCCTGTGCTCCGGCCATGCTGTCGGAGGTTAGCGGTGTCCGGCGGTGCTAGGCACTGGGCTCCACCTCGCCGAATACCCCTCTTGACCACGGTCATGGGGAAGTTTCGGCACCAGCAGGGGGATGGCGCTGCCGCGCTGTCGTCAGTGTGACTGACAGCGCAGGCAGCCCAGCAGCGGTAACGTTGCACAGTGTAAAAACATACCTGCTGAAAATAAAGGTGCTCCTGCTTCCTGCTGGCACCAACAAAAAACTGATGAGCAAGGCATGGAGGCGGGGTTATATGCGAGAGGTGCCGTGATTCCTGGGAACCCTGAAAGCTTTGCTGATTGGTGCCACGGTCCTCAGAACTGCCTACAACCCCAATGTCACCCCTTGGGACCATGGAACCCGAAGGAGGAAATACACGTTATTTTGTATATGTGATATAGGTGGCAGAAGTGAGATCTCTTTGAGATGTTTAATAGATGACTGTTATATATAGATTGTTACTCTTAGTATGAACCTCAGGAAAGTGTCAGGAGAGGATCAGAAGCCTCTGTCAGGTGCAGATGCACAACATGAGCAGTCTATAAATGGCAGGTCATTGTCTCACCTGCTCCTCTAGCGCTGACAGCCGTCCATCAAGCTGGTGACCGTCGCCCCCTTTCTCCATCTGTAACAGACGTAGCACTGCAGACACACTGCATGGGGGGACAGAATGGAAACATTATAGATTAGTAACTATACTAACCACATGCATTACATCTAGATCCCCCTGGCACTAGCACCACCAGGTGGCCAGCAAATCAGGCTTCCATAGTGCTGGACGTCCACTAATATTTGTAGCGCAGATCTATCAGCTTTCTATATGGTTGTGTTATAATAATTATTGTATTTATATAGTACTTTTTCTCCAATAGGACTCAAGGTGCTTTACAGATAGAATAAATGTAATACAGTACAGGAATATTGAAGTACAGAAAAACTTTTCATAAACAATACTAAAGGGAATGAAAGAAATTCTTGAGTAAACAGGAAAGTCTTGAGTCTGTTTTAACAAAGATGTTGCAATAACAAAGAGGCAAAAGGACGTGGAGATTTACCTCTCGGCCGTTCCCTTCACCAGATTTTCCTGACTCTGCTCATTCTGCTGCTGCTGCATTTGTTGGTAGTTGTCCTTCATGTAAGATTCCCAGGACAGTAGCGATGACTCCTGACCTTCATCCAGCACACGTA
>NC_139218.1:404930160-405036065 GCF_055691185.1 Crinia signifera | reverse complement strand
TAGAACTCCTTAGCCCACGAAACCTCTTCTAAGTGGGGACGCGGATTACTTTACATGGATTCCGCATCCCCTTGCTGCGCTCGCCACGCCTCGGGCTAAAATTAACTCCACGCCGACGTGGATGGTGGGGTAATGAAAAAGTCGGAGGTCGAGTTCCGCTGCGCTCGCCACGCTTCAGGGTGGAGTGGATAGTAGGGGGGGGGGGGGTGCATTAAACGTCATTTCAATTCACCATTAAAAACATAGCATGCAATATAAAATTGCATAACATCGCATGGCATGCCATACAATAATGCCATGCAATGCGATGGGATGCGATTTTATATCGTATCCTATCTTTTTAATGTATTCACTAACTTTGCCCATTAAAAAGATAGGGTGTTATAATCGCATCGCATGTGATAAAAATCTCATGCGATGCGATGCGATTTTCCTAACACAGAATAGCCCCTCTACGCAAAAAACGTTCCGTGCTAGTACACAAGTGTCTTAAATACTTTGTTCTTTACATAGCTGAATGTGCTTACAACAAAATCACTCAAAAATTATCATTGGAAATCAAATTTATTAACCCATAGAGGTCTGGATTTGGAGCCCCCTCAAAATTAAAGTGGAAAAACACATTACAGGCTGATCCAACTTTGATGTAATGTCCTTAAAACAAGTCAAAAGGAGGCTCAGTAGTGTGTGTGGCCTCCACGTGCCTGAATGACCTCCCTACAACACCTGGGCATGCTCCTGATGAGGTGGCGGATGGTCTCCTGAGGGATCTCCTCCCAGACCCTGGACTAAAGCATCTGCCAGCTCCTGGACAGTCTGTGGTGCAACGTGGCGTTGTTGGATGGAGCGAGACATCATGTCCCAGATATTCTCAATTGGATTCAGGTCTGGGGAACAGGCGGCCAGTCCATAGCATCAATGCTTTAGTCTTGCAGGAACTGCTGACACACTCCAGCCACGTGAGGTCTGGCATTGTCCTGCATTAGGAGGAACCCAGGGCCAACTGCACTGCCATATGGTCTCACAAGGGGTCTGAGGACCTAATTTTGGTACCTAATGGCAGTCAGGCTGCCTCTGGTGAGCACATGGAGAGCTGTGCGGCCCCATATAGAAATGCCACCCCCCACCATTACTGACCCACTGCCAAACCGGTCATGTTGGAGGATGTTGCAGGCAGCAGAATCTGTCATGTCTGTCACGTGCTCAGTGTGAACCTGCTTTCATCTGTGAAGAGCACAGGGTGCCAGTGGCGAATTTGCCAATCTTGGTGTTCTCTGGCAGATGTCAAATGTCCTGCACGGTGTTGGGCTGTAAGCTCAACCCCCACCTGTGGACGTCCAGCCCTCATACCACCCTCATAGAGTCTGTTTCTGACTGTTTGAGTAGACACATGCACATTTGTGCCCTGCTGGAGGTCATTTTGCAGGGCTCTGGCAGTGCTCCTCCTGGCACAAAGGCGGAGGTAGCGGTCCTGCTGATAGGTTGTTGACCTCCTCCATGTCTCCTGATGTACTGGCCTGTCTCCTGGTAGCGCCTCCATGCTCTGGACACTACACTGACAGACACAGCAAACCTTCTTGCCACAGCTCGCATTGATGTGTCATCCTGGATGATCTGCGCTACCTGAGCCACTTGTGTGGGTTGTAGACTCCATCTCACGCTACCACTAGAGTGAAAGCACCGCCAGCTTTCACAAGTGACCAAAACCTCAGCCAGAAAGCACAGGAGCTGAGAAGTGGTCTGTGGTCACCACCTGCAGAACAACTCCTTTATTGGGGGGGGGGTCTTGCTAATTGCCTAGAAAAGACATAACGACCCACGGGGCCGCGCATCGGATTGGGATCACATCAAAAGGACAGCGAAATGGCCCAAAACATGGCTGATTTACATACAATTGGTCGAGATTGTATCTAAATGGTCTTGTTTTGGGCCATATCATCCTGGTGTGTACCCAGCCTAAGTCCTAGGAATCTGAATGGTAATTTAGGGCCTTATTCTAGTTCACTCTAACAAAGTCCTTCTTAGATGGACAAAACCATGTGCACTGCAGGTGGGGCAGATGTAACATGTGCAGATATCAGATTTGGGTGAGTTATTTTGTTTCTGTGCAGGGTAAATATTATAAGAAATGGAAAATTAATATTCCCAAGAGTCAATTTATGCGGATGAAACAAAATTGTTCAACAAATGTAGCGTTTAAAAGACAAAGTGAGAATATTCACCAGGCATTCCTAGAGCAGGGCTAACCCCCCAAAATCATTGCAGGAGTTTATGGAAGTGGTAGAAGGACTTGATAGAGAAAAATTATTGGGGATTGGTGCCAAAACACAGGAAACCAATAATGGAAATACAAATAATAAAAGTAATAAAAAGAAGGGAAACAAAGATAGAAAACAGTGTTTGTCACACAATACAACACGAAAGCAATGGAGAGAAAAGATAGTAAGGAAGAACATGGATCTGCTAAAATCCTGAATAAAGAAGTGGTTTTCAGACGAGCACGCAATTTAAAAGAGAGATTAGCACCAAGTTTCTTTAAAAAGGGAAAAGAGGGCGACATAAAATCCACCTGGCTTCCATCTAAACCTGAGGGGTACCATAGGTGTGGGGGAGGGGGGGGCATGTGTCTCGTGCCTAACAGCCGAAAAGAAATGTATGAGTTTTACATCTTATGTTTCTGGTGAAACCTTCCCCATATAAGCTTTTATTAATTGGAAAACAAAATCTATAATATCTCTTGAGCTGTGGTTGCGATGAACAGTACGTAGGCTGCTCGATCAGGGACCTTCATGTCAGATACATGGAGCATAAAGGAAATATTATGAAGATGAGTAGAAACAATAGTCTCTATAGACACACGGCTGGTGCCAAAGGGGTGAAATGAAGGGGGTTAGAATGGTAGGGATCGGACACTTTCACAGTACACCCCGAGGAGATAGGTATGTACGGCTATGCCCAAGGGAGGCGGATTGGAGTTTTTGTATGAAGACCCTGAGCCCACTGGGACTAAACGACACCATAGAATTATAGGGAATTATTAATAATAATAACTGTACCCCACCAAAATGAGATTATTTATATATATATATATATATATATATATATATATATATATATATATATATATATATCTCACATATACCGATTGGGGGAGGGAGGGAGTGGGGTTACTGATAAGGGCTGTATTAATATGAGCGACACTTTGTAAGCCCACTAAATGCGATAGGGATGGAATTCTGGAATAATATCTAAGATACACCTGACCACTGAGCTATGTATTTGTATAGACACATGGGGATTGTGTAGAACTGATACAGTGACAATAGAAAAACATGAATGAAGAACATAATTATCATTACTGCCGTGGTGGTTATTCATAGTCTCCATGTGTAATGACATTTATCCATGCGTCCATATATTGATCTATTAATGCTGCTGCTGTTCTTTCATCTTATTTTTGTTGTTGTTCTTATTATTAATTTCTATATACACATTTTTTGATATATTTTTTTCTGTAATATATGTAGTAGGGAATCATTGTAGGGATTTATGTATATCTCTATATATATGTTATGTGTGTTCCTCTAAGGATTGTGAGTCAAATGTACTAATGTGATATGCTTGAATTAGTTCAATGAAGAGCAGACGAAATAAGAGGCGTATACTGTGTGAGCATTACAATAAGGCGGGGTTTGCTTTATATGGGCATATGAACTGAAAAGCATGTTCAAAAGGAAAGTAAACCCATTTCGGGTTATGCAAATGAGGCTGTATTGTGCAGTATGTGGAGGACGCTACTTGTGAGTGTCCTGGACTCAAAACGAGGCTTGGAATGCAGGAAGCAAAATGGCCGCGAGAGCCTATAAATACATGTAATTGAAAGTGAGGCTTGGTGCGCAAACCCAGAAGTGCGGGTAAATTGAAGGCGTGAATGGCGCTACTATAAAACAGCAATGTGAATACATGTGGGCTCAGACTGAGGAAGCCGCCGATTACAGTGAAAGGCGGAGAAACGCGTTGTTGAGCCCCCTATGCGCTGGTCCTGCATCTACAATCCTGTCAGCGCGGCACTTTGGATTACAAAACCGTCTAGCTGGCTGGTCCAGCAGAAAAAGTTCTCCCAACATCTCTATTTCCGGAGTGCATTTCTGGTAACTGCTTGGAGAGACTGACCTGAGTTTATGGCCTAATAAAAGTGCAACAACCACAGGATACAAGTGTACGCAGGACTGGTAACGATGAGAATTATCCACTGCCTCAAACAGAATTCATTGAGAAATACACAGCCTCATATATGCTCAATTGATTGACTGAACAAACGGCAATCCTAGCTAATATCAGCTTGTAATATATGTTATATGTTGTGTGTCTTGTCTGCCTGTTATATTGTGCACAATTGTTGTGAATTGTTATATTGTATGGAAGATATTTCCATTGTATGTGCTGTTTTAAATAAATGAGTTATATCTTGTACTAAACACGTATGGACATTTAATTTACTGACTGCGCTTCTTAAAGTGCCAGACACCAGTTCGGTCTCTGACACAACTCTGTTATAGGGTAAATACTGGCTGCTTTATTTTTACACTGCAATATAGATCTCACTTTGAAGTAAAACCCCACCCAAATCTAGGTCTCTCTGCACATGTTACATCTGCCCCACCTGCAGTGCACATGGTTTTGTCCAGCTAAGAAGGAATTTGTCAGAAAGAGTGAACTAGAATAAGGCCCTTAGTGTTTATTGGGGTGTAGTAGGGGGAATTCCCCTTTGGATTTTTACACAAAACATTGTATTTACACTTCTTAGAAGAACACCTTTCAGGGTAGGAGTTTATGTCCCCTTGCTTGGGTAGGGTACATTGTATAAGCTTATTGTCAGAATAGAGTTCAGTAGAAAAATCTACTGCAGATATTTGTGACACAGTATCATTGACCATATTTGCTACATGTTTCTTTTTCTTTATTGCTCTATGTATTCTAATGATCTATTAGAGGTACATAGGTTACCAGCTGGTCTCTGTCATTGCTCTGATGCCACTTAGATTGTATACAGTGGTTGATTCGTACTAATTAGCACTTGTTAATTTTAGTTGTCAGCTCCAGTTCACCAATTAATCAACATTTTAAACAATCTGTTTATCTGATATTTCTATCACTGTATAACTAGCACCAGTGGATTCCTAATTGATTAATCACCTACTTCTAGATTTCCTACGCCAGTGCACTTGTCATCGCCCCCCCCCCCCCCCCCCCCCATACCCCTTTTTCCCTATAAACACATAGGGTAGGTTAGGGCCAGGCTGTGGGGGTAGGTTAGGGCCAGGCTGTGTGTGGGTTGGTGGGGGGATAGGTTATAGTCAGGCTGTGTGTACGGGGGGTAGGTTAGGGTCAGGCAGTGTGTGTGGAGGTAAGTAAGGGTTAGGCTGTGTGTGTGCGTTGGTGGGGGGTGGGTTAGGGTAGGCTGTGTGTATGTGTGGGGGGGGGGTAGGTTAGGGCCAGGCTGTATGTGTGTGGGGGGAGGGGGAAGGTTAGGGTCAGGCTGTGTGTGTGTGTGTGTGTGTATGGGGGGTAGGTTAGGGTCCGGCCGTGTGTGTGTGTGGGGGGGGGGGTAGGTTAGGGTCAGGCTGTTTGTGTATGTGTGTGTGGAGGGGGGTAGTTTAGGGTCAGGCTGTGTATGTGTGGAGGGGGGGTGAGGGTCAGGCTGTGTGTGGGGGGGGGGTAGGTTAGGGTCAGGCTGTGTACGTGTGTGCGGGGGGGGGGGTAGGTTAGGGTCAAGCTGTTTGTGTGTGGGGGGGGTAGGTTAGGGTCAGGCTGTGTGTATGTGAGGTAGGTTAGGGTCAGGCTGTGTGTGTGTGTGGGGGGGTAGGTTAGGGTCAAGCTGTGTGTGTGTGGGGGGAAGTTAGGGTCAGGCTGTGTGTATGTGAGGTAGGTTAGGGTCAGGCTGTGTGTGTGTGTGGGGGGGTAGGTTAGGGTCAGGCTGTGTGTATGTGAGGTAGGTTAGGGTCAGGCTGTGTGTGTGTGTGGGGGGGTAGGTTAGGGTCAAGCTGTGTGTGTGTGGGGGGAAGTTAGGGCCAGGCTGTGTGTATGTCTGGGGGGTAGGTTAGGGTCCGGCGGTGTGTTTGTGTGTGTGTGGGGGGGGGGGGTAGGTTAGGGCCAGGCTGTGTGTATGTCTGGGTGGGGCAGGGGGGGGAGTAGGTTAGGGCCAGGCTGTGTGTATGTCTGGGGGGTAGGTTAGGGTCCGGCCGTGTGTGTGTGTGTGTGTGTGTGTGTGTGTGTGTGTGTGTGTGGGGGGGGGGGGGGGTTTAGGGCCAGGCTGCGTGTATGTCTGGGTGGGGGGGGTAGGTTAGGGTCAGGCTGTGTGTGTATGGGGGGTAGGTTAGGGTCCGGCCGTGTTTGTGTGTGGGGGGGGGGGGTATGTTAGGGTCAGGCTGTTTGTGTATGTGTGTGTGTGGAGGGGGTAAGTTAGGGTCAGGCTATGTGTGGGGGGTAGGTTAGGGTCACGCTGTGTGTGTGGGGGTAGGTTAGGGTCAGGCTGTGTGTGTGTGTGTGTGGGGTAGGTTAGGGTCAGGCTGTGTGTGTGTGTGATGCAGGTTAGGGTCAGGCTGTATGTGTGTGTGGGTTAGGGTCAGGCTGTATGTGTGGGTTGGTGGGGGGTGGGTTAGGGTCAGGCTGTTTGTGTGTGGGGGGGTAGGTTAGGGCCAGGTTGTGTGTGGGTTGGTTGGGGGGTGGGTTAAGGTCAGGCTGTGTGCGTGGGTTGGTGGGGGGTAAGTTAGGGTCAGGCTGTGTGTGAATGTGGGGGGAGTAGGTTAGGGTCAAGCTGTGTGTGTTGGTGGGTGGGGGGGTAGGTTAGGATCAGGGTGTGTGTGTTGGTGGGTAGGTTAGGATCAGGCTATGTGTGTGCATTGGTGGGGGGTGGGTAAGGGCCAGGTTGTGTGTGTGTGTGTGGGGGGGGGGGAGTAGGTTAGGGTCAGGCTGTGTGTGTGGGTCGGTGGGGGTGTAGGTTAGGGTCAGGCTGTGTGTGTGTTTGTGGGGTTAGGTTAGGGTCAGGCTGTGTGTGAATGTGGTGGGGAGTAGGTTAGGGTCAAGCTGTGTGTGTTGGTGGGTGGTGGGGGGGGGGTAGGTTAGGATCAGGCTTTTGCCTCCAAGCTCCTAGAACGTCTGACCTATAACCGTCTCCTAAGCCACCTTACTGCTAACTCCATTCTAGACCCCCTCCAATCCGGGTTCCGCCCTTTACATTCCACTGAAACTGCCCTGACCAAAGTCACTAACGATTTAATATCGGCTAAATCCAAAGGCCTCTTCTCTATCCTCCTCCAGCTTGATCTGTCGGCAGCCTTTGACACTGTTGACCACCCTCTCCTGCTCAACACCCTCCGCTCCTTTGGCATCACTGGCACGGACTTCTTCTGGTTCAACTCATACCTCTCCGATCGCTCCTTCTCCGTCTCCACTCCGAGCTCCTCCTCTCCTACTACTCCGCAGCCAGTCGGTGTTCCCCAAGGGTCAGTCCTTGGCCCTCTCCTCTTCTCCCTCTACACCACCTCTCTGGGCACCCTCATCAGCTCCTATGGTTTTCATTACCACCTTTATGCTGATGATACCCTAATCTATCTCTCCTCCCCCGACCTATCCCCATCACTCCTGTCCAAGGTCTCCGAATGCCTCACGGCCATCTCAGCCTGGATGACCCAACGCTTCCTGAAACTAAACATGGCTAAAACTGAACTTCTAATCTTCCATTCCCCGAACATCCCCTCTTCTCCCACTATCTCCATCAGCATTGGTGAAACCGAGATCACCTCCACCGACCAAACGCGCTGCCTCTGTGTCATCATTGACTCCTCCCTCTCTTTCACCCCCCACATTCGTGCTCTCACAGTCTTGCCGCTTTCACCTACGCAACATCTCACGCATCAGACCATTCCTCTCCACTGACGCGACCAAAATTCTCATTCACTCTCTTGTCATCTCCCGCCTTGACTACTGCAACATCCTTCTCTCTGGGCTACCTCTCACCCGCCTCGCACCTCTCCAAACCATTCTTAACGCTGCCGCTAGGCTCATCTTCCTCTCCCGCCGCTCTACCTCCGCCTCCCCCCTCTGTCTATCTCTTCACTGGCTCCCCATTCCTTTCCGACTTCTCTTTAAACTCCTCACCACCACCTACAAGGCTCTCTCCTCCTAAACCGCTCCTTACCTCTCTTCACTGATCTCTATCCACACTCCCTTCCGTCCTCTTCGCTCCATCGCTGACCGCCGACTGACCTCTCACCTAATCACCTCCTCCCACTCCCGTGTCCAAGACTTCTCTCGCGCTGCCCCCCTGCACTGGAACAACCTCCCGCCACCCATCAGGTTTTCTGATTCCCTTACCTCCTTCAAGCGCTCCCTCAAAACCCACTTTTTTCGACTAGCCTATCCCTCCTCCTAACCTCTTTTGATCCTCCTATCCTGCCTCCGTTCCCCTCCGTTCCTACTTATCCTGTTGTTTTTCGTTCGTCCACCCACCTATTTTTAGTATGTTAACTCTTATGAGTAGGGTCCTCCTGCCTCACGTCCTCACCCTACCTCTTTACCTCACCTGTCCTCCTGTCCTGTTCTTCCCTTCCTCTACTTCATCTTCAGTCTCCTCGACAATTTTGACACCTACTTCTGAACTGATGCTGATTTTATTTCTACCAGCTATACCCCTATTTATACTGTATTTTTCAACACACCCTGTACGTTACCTTGTCATTTGTTTTTTGTTTGCTATGTACGGCGCTGCGGACACTTTGCGGCGCCTTATAAATAAACGTACTACTACTACTAGGCTGTGTGTGTTGGTGGGTGGGGGGGTAGGTTAGGATCAGGCTATGTGTGTGCGTTGGTGGGGGGTGGGTTAGGGCCAGGTTGTGTGTGTGGGGTGGGTTAGGGTCAGGCTGTGTGTGTTGGTGTGTGGGGTGGTAGGTTAGGATCAGGCTGTGTGTGTTGGTGGGTGGGGGGGTAGGTTAGGCTCAGGCTGTGTGTGTGTGTGGGGGGAGTACAGATGGGACAGGCTACATCCTGGCTGGATCCGCCAGCAGCCTTGCCATCCATCAGACTGAGACGCGCGTGCGTCTCACGCGCGTCTCAGTCGGCGGGGCGACGGAGACCCTGTCCATCTCCGCGTCAGGGAGACGGACAGGGTTAGGGGGAGGGGGGTGCGGGCAGGCGGCGGGGACCCCGGGTTACCGCCGACAAGCCAGCAGGGACCCGGGGGAGCGGATGGAAGCGCCGTCGGAAGGAGACGCGCATGCCTCTCGTGCGCGCGCGTCCCTTTCTCGCCATTGATATGGCGCTAGCGGGGGATGGCGGCTGGCGTCGCCAGCGCCATCCCCTGCCAGGATGGGACCTGCTCCATCTGTAGGTTAGGGTCAGGCTGTGTGTGTTGGTGGGTGGGGGGGTAGGTTAGGATCAGGCTTTGTGTGTTGGTGGGTGGGGGGGGGTAGGTTAGGATCAAGCTGTGTATGTGTGTGGGGGAGTAGGTTAGGGCCAGATTGTGTGTGCGGGTTGGTGGGTTAGGGTCAGGCTGTGTGTGTTGGTGGGTGGGGGGGGTAGGTTAGGCTCAGGCTGTGTGTTGGTGGGTGGAGGGATAGGTTAGGATCAGGCCGTGTATGTGTGTGGGGGAGTAGGTTAGGGTCAGGCTGTGTGTGTGTGTGTGTGTGTAGGTTAGGGTATGGCTGTATGTGTGGGTTGGTGGGGGGTGGGTTAGGCTGTGTGTGTGTGGGGGGGGTGTAGGTTAGCGCCAGGCTGTGTGCGTGGGTTGGTGGGGGTGTAGGTTAGGGTCAGGCTGTGTTTGTGGGGGTAGGTTAGGGTCAGGCTGTGTGTGTGTGTGTGTTTGTGGGGGGAGTAGGTTAGGGTCATTCTGTGTGTGTTGGTGGGTGGGGGGTAGGTTAGGATCAGGCTGTGTGTTGGTGGGTGGGGGGTAGGTTAGGATCAGGCTGTGTGTGTTGGTGGGTGGGTGGTGGGTTAGGGCCAGGTTGTGTGTGTGGGGTGGGTAAGGCTCAGGCTGTGTGTGTTGGTGGGTGGGGGGGTAGGTTTGGCTCAGGCTGTGTGTGAGGGGTAGGTTAGGATCAAGCTGTGTATGTGTGTGGGGGAGTAGGTTAGGGCCAGATTGTGTGTGCGGGTTGGTGGGTTAGGGTCAGGCTGTGTGTGTTGGTGGGTGGGGGGGTAGGTTAGGCTCAGGCTGTGTGTTGGTGGGTGGAGGGATAGGTTAGGATCAGGCCGTGTATGTGTGTGGGGGAGTAGGTTAGGGTCAGGCTGTGTGTGTGTGTGTGTAGGTTAGGGTATGGTTGTATGTGTGGGTTGGTGGGGGGTGGGTTAGGCTGTGTGTGTGGGGGGGGGGGTAGGTTAGCGCCAGGCTGTGTGTGTTTGTGGGGGGAGTAGGTTAGGGTCAGGCTCTGTGTGTTGGTGGGTGGGGCGTAGGTTAGGATCAAGCTGTGTATGTGTGTAAGGGAGTAGGTTAGGGCCAGGTTGTGTGTGTGTGGGTTAGGGTCAGGCTGTGTGTGTTGGTGGGTGGGGGGTAGGTTAGGATCAGGCTGTGTGTTGGTGGGTGGGGGGTAGGTTAGGATCAGGCTATGTGTGTGCGTTGGTGGGGGTTGGGTTAGGGCCAGGTTGTGTGTGTGGGGTGGGTAAGGCTCAGGCTGTGTGTGTTGGTGGGTAGGGGGTAGGTTAGGATTACGCTGTGTGTGTTGGTGGGTAGGTTAGGGTCAGGCTGTGTGTGTTGGTGGGTGGGGGGGTAGGTTTGGCTCAGGCTGTGTGTGGGGGGTAGGTTAGGGTCAGGCTGTGTGTGTTGGTGGGTGGGGGGGTAGGTTAGGCTCAGGCTGTGTGTGTGTGTGTGTGGGGGGGGAGTAGGTTAGGGTCAGGCTCTGTGTGTTGGTGGGTGGGGGGTAGGTTAGGATCAGACTGTGTGTGTTGGTGGGTGGGGGTGTAGGTTAGGATCAGGCTATGTGTGTGCGTTGGTGGGGGGTGGGTTAGGGCCAGGTTGTATGTGTGTGTGTGGGTTAGGGTCAGGCTGTGTGTGTTGGTGGGTGGGGGGGTAGGTTAGGATTAGACTGTGTGTGTTGGTGGGTGGGTGGGGGGGTAGGTTAGGATCAGTCTATGTGTGTGCATTGGTGGGGGGTGGGTTAGGGCCAGGTTGTGTGTGTGGGTTGGTGGGTTAGGGTCAGGCTGTGTGTGTTGGTGGGTGGGGGGGTAGGTTAGGGTCAGGCTGTGTGTGTTGGTGGGTGGGGGGGCGTAGGTTAGGATCAAGCTGTGTATGTGTGTGAGGGAGTAGGTTAGGGCCAGGTTGTGTGTGTGGTGTGGGTTAGGGTCAGGCTGTGTGTGTTGGTGGGTGGGGGGGTAGGTTAGGATCAGACTGTGTATGTTGGTGGGTGGGGGGGTAGGTTAGGATCAGGCTATGTGTGTGCGTTGGTGGGGGGTGGGTTAGGGCCAGGTTGTGTGTGTGGGTTGGTGGGTTAGGGTCAGGCTGTGTGTGTTGGTGGGTGGGGGGGTAGGTTAGGGTCAGGCTGTGTGTGTTGGTGGGTGGGGGGGCGTAGGTTAGGATCAAGCTGTGTATGTGTGTGAGGGAGTAGGTTAGGGCCAGGTTGTGTGTGTGTGGGTTAGGGTCAGGCTGTGTGTGTTGGTGGGTGGGGGGGTAGGTTAGGATCAGACTGTGTATGTTGGTGGGTGGGGGGGGTAGGTTAGGATCAGGCTATGTGTGTGCGTTGGTGGGGGGTGGGTTAGGGCCAGGTTGTATGTGTGTGTGTGGGTTAGGGTCAGGCTGTGTGTGTTGGTGGGTGGGGGGGTAGGTTAGGATCAGACTGTGTGTGTTGGTGGGTGGGGGGTAGGTTAGGATCAGGCTATGTGTGTGCGTTGGTGGGGGGTGGGTTAGGGCCAGGTTGTGTGTGTGGGGTGGGTTAGGGTCAGGCTGTGTGTTGGTGGGTGGGGGGGGTAGGTTAGGATCAGGCTGTGTATGTGTGTGGGGGAGAAGGTTAGGGTCATGCTGTATGTGTGTGTGTGTGTGTGTGTGTGTAGGTTAGGGTATGGCTGTATGTGTGGGTTGGTGGGGGGTGGGTTAGGGTCAGGCTGTGTGTGTGTGTGGGGGGGGTAGGTTAGGGCCAGGTTGTGTGTGGGTTGGGGGGGGGTGGGTTAGGGTCAGGCTGTGTTTGCGTGGGTTGGTGGGGGTGTAGGTTAGGGTCAGGCTGTGTGTGTGTTTGTGGGGGTAGGTTAGGGTCAGGCTGTGTGTGTGTTTGTGGGGGGGGGGGGAGTAGGTTAGTGCCAGGTTGTGTGTGTGGGTTGGTGGGTTAGGGTCAGGCTGTGTGGGTGAGTGGGGGTGGTGTAGGTTAGGGTCAGGCTATATGTGGGAGGGATTTGCCATATCAGGATGCCAGGATATCCCTACAAAACATGGAGGAATGCTTCTTACCTGAACATTGCGATCAGCAGATTGAGCAGGAGAATATTGGCCAGTAGGAGATACAGACACAGTAAGATTATGGTCAGCCAATCAGGAAATAGCGTAGTGCCGTTGCCATCGTTGTACACACACAGAGGGAGAGAATAGTCGCTGCCATTTTGGGTACATTTTGTAGAGTCAAAGTTCAAACCTATAGAAAGAATATGAACAGAATCCTGTTACTGTGCTGGGTGTGGGGCTGGACACTGGGACAGGTGCCTATTGTCTATATCTTCTGGGGGCCACCTGCCCCAGGCAGGGGCGGATTTAGGAGTGAGTGCGCCCGTAGGCACAATAATAATGGCCGCCCCCCCCTGCCTAAGCTTATTATTTATATTGATTATTTATAAGCCCTCATTTGAGAGAATAGAATAAGTAGGACAGATTACAGGGACAGTATCTGCATTCCCTATCCATGTACACTCTATACAAGATGGAATATGGAACAGTACAGTGGATATTGTGCAGTTACTGGTACATTTCAGGCTGACAGCACCAACAGAAGCATCCAAGTGCCGCCCCCAAACATGTGCCGCCCCTAGGCACGTGCCTCACGTGCCTAATGGGAAATTCGACACTGGCCCCAGGTACCAACAGGCCATCAGCCCGGTCATTGCCAGGGTCACGCTATCTTCCATGCCTAGCTAGAGAACATGCACTGCAGTCTCCCGCACACCTCAGCATAAGCCCTAGTACTGTATCATACACTCCATCATATCTCAGCTGCCACCGGTCAGATAGCCAGAGGTACTTACTGTCCACATCCGAGGGTATGTTCCCAAACAGCGTCAGGTACGGAGAATAGACAATGTTACGGAAGATCCAGCTGAGCCTCGATTCATTGTCATATAAGATTGATTGCTTAGCAACCCCAAAAGCAGCAACAAAGATGGCCAACAGGAAGAGGAAGAAGAACAAGTCCTTCATCTGGGGAGAGCAGACCAGTAACACCAGTTATTTACACTGGGACACACTGTATCATCTGGGGAGAGGACACCAGTAACACCAGTCATTCACACTGGGACACACTGTATCATCCGGGGAGAGGACACCAGTAACACTGGTCATTCACACTGGGACACACTGTATCATCCGGGGAGAGGACACCAGTAACACCAGTCATTCACACTGGGACACACTGTATCATCCGGGGAGAGGACACCAGTAACACCAGTCATTTATCCTGGGACACACTGTATCATCCGGGGAGAGGACACCAGTAACACCAGTCATTCACACTGGGACACACTGTATCATCCGGGGAGAGGACACCAGTAACACCAGTCATTCACACTGGGACACACTGTATCATCTGGGGAGAGGACACCAGTAACACCAGTCATTCACACTGGGACACACTGTATCATCCGGGGAGAGGACACCAGTAATACCAGTCATTCACACTGGGACACACTGTATCAGCCGGGGAGAGGACACCAGTAACACCAGTCATTCACACTGGGACACACTGTATCATCCGGGGAGAGGACAACAGTAACACCAGTCATTCACACTGGGACACACTGTATCATCCGGGGAGAGCAGACCAGTAACACCAGTCATTTACACTGGGACACACTGTATCATCCGGGGAGAGGACACCAGTAATACCAGTCATTCACACTGGGACACACTGTATCATCTTTGAAGAGGACACCAGTAACACCAGTCATTCACACTGGGACACACTGTATCATCCGGGGAGAGGACACCAGTAACACCAGACATTTACACTGGGACACACTGTATCATCTGGGGAGAGGACACCAGTAACACCAGTCATTCACACTGGGACACACTGTATCATCCGGGGAGAGGACACCAGTAACACCAGTCATTTATCCTGGGACACACTGTATCATCCGGGGAGAGGACACCAGTAACACCAGTCATTCACACTGGGACACACTGTATCATCCGTGGAGAGGACACCAGTAACACCGGTCATTCACACTGGGACACACTGTATCATCCGGGGAGAGGACACCAGTAACACCAGTCATTCACACTGGGACACACTGTATCATCTGGGGAGAGGACACCAGTAACACCAGTCATTTATCCTGGGACACACTGTATCATCCGGGGAGAGGACACCAGTAACACCAGTCATTCACACTGGGACACACTGTATCATCCGGGGAGAGGACACCAGTAACACCGGTCATTCACACTGGGACACACTGTATCATCCGGGGAGAGGACACCAGTAACACCAGTCATTCACACTGGGACACACTGTATCATCCGGGGAGAGGACACCAGTAACACCAGTCATTTATCCTGGGACACACTGTATCATCCGGGGAGAGGACACCAGTAACACCAGTCATTCACACTGGGACACACTGTATCATCCGGGGAGAGGACACCAGTAACACCAGTCATTCACACTGGGACACACTGTATCATCTGGGGAGAGAACACCAGTAACACCAGTCATTCACACTGGGACACACTGTATCATCCGGGGAGAGGACACCAGTAATACCAGTCATTCACACTGGGACACACTGTATCAGCCGGGGAGAGGACACCAGTAACACCAGTCATTCACACTGGGACACACTGTATCATCCGGGGAGAGGACAACAGTAACACCAGTCATTCACACTGGGACACACTGTATCATCTGGGGAGAGGACACCAGTAACACCAGTCATTCACACTGGGACACACTGTATCATCCGGGAGAGGACACCAGTAACACCAGTCATTTACCCTGGGACACACTGTATCATCTGGGGAGAGCAGACCAGTAACACCAGTCATTCACACTGGGACACACTGTATCATCTGGGGAGAGGACACCAGTAACACCAGTCATTCACACTGGGACACACTGTATCATCCGGGGAGAGGACAACAGTAACACCAGTCATTCACACTGGGACACACTGTATCATCTGGGGAGAGGACACCAGTAACACCAGTCATTCACACTGGGACACACTGTATCATCCGGGAGAGGACACCAGTAACACCAGTCATTTACCCTGGGACACACTGTATCATCTGGGGAGAGCAGACCAGTAACACCAGTCATTCACACTGGGACACACTGTATCATCTGGGGAGAGGACACCAGTAACACCAGTCATTTACACTGGGACACACTGTATCATCCGGGGAGAGTACACCAGTAACACCGGTCATTCACACTGGGACACACTGTATCATCTGGGGAGAGGACACCAGTAACACCAGTCATTCACACTGGGACACACTGTATCATCTGGGGAGAGGACACCAGTAACACCAGTCATTCACACTGGGACACACTGTATCATCTGGGGAGAGGACACCAGTAACACCAGTCATTCACACTGGGACACACTGTATCATCCGGGGAGAGGACACCAGTAACACCGGTCATTCACACTGGGACACAGTGTATCATCCGGGGAGAGGACACCAGTAACACCAGTCATTCACACTGGGACACACTGTATCATCTGGGGAGAGGACACCAGTAGCACCAGTCATTCACACTGGGACACACTGTATCATCTGGGGAGAGGACACCAGTAACACCAGTCATTCACACTGGGACACACTGTATCATCCGGGAGAGGACACCAGTAACACCAGTCATTCACACTGGGACACACTGTATCATCCGGGGAGAGGACACCAGTAACACCGGTCATTTACCCTGGGACACACTGTATCATCTGGGGAGAGCAGACCAGTAACACCAGTCATTCACACTGGGACACACTGTATCATCCGGGGAGAGGACACCAGTAACACCGGTCATTCACACTGGGACACACTGTATCATCCGGGGAGAGGACACCAGTAACACTGGTCATTCACACTGGGACACACTGTATCATCCGGGGAGAGGACACCAGTAACACCAGTCATTCACACTGGGACACACTGTATCATCTGGGGAGAGGACACCAGTGACACCAGTTATTTACACTGGGACACACTGTATCATCCGGGGAGAGGACACCAGTAACACCAGTCATTCACACTGGGACACACTGTATCATCTGGGGAGAGGACACCAGTGACACCAGTTATTTACACTGGGACACACTGTATCATCCGGGGAGAGGACACCAGTAACACCAGTCATTCACACTGGGACACACTGTATCATCTGGGGAGAGGACACCAGTAACACCAGACATTCACACTGGGACACACTGTATCATCTGGGGAGAGGACACCAGTGACACCAGTTATTTACACTGGGACACACTGTATCATCTGGGGAGAGGACACCAGTAACACCGGTCATTCACACTGGGACACACTGTATCATCCGGGGAGAGGACACCAGTGACACCAGTTATTTACACTGGGACACACTGTATCATCCGGGGAGAGGACACCAGTAACACCAGTCATTCACACTGGGACACACTGTATCATCCAGTGATAGGACACCAGTAACACCAGACGTTCACACTGGGACACACTGTATCATCCGGGAGAGGACACCAGCAACACCAGTCATTCACAATGGGACACACTGTATCATCCGGGAGAGGACACCAGTAACACCAGACATTCACACTAGGACACACTGTATCATCCGGGGAGAGGACACCAGTAACACCAGTCATTCACACTGGGACACACTGTATCATCTGGGGAGAGGACACCAGTAACACCAGTCATTCACACTGGGACACACTGTATCATCCGGGGAGATGACACCAGTAACACCAGTCATTCACACTGGGACACACTGTATCATCTGGGGAGAGGACACCAGTAGCACCAGTCATTCACACTGGGACACACTGTATCATCTGGGGAGAGCAGACCAGTAACACCAGTCATTCACACTGGGACACACTGTATCATCTGGGGAGAGGACACCAGTAACACCAGTCATTTACACTGGGACACACTGTATCATCCGGGGAGAGTACACCAGTAACACCGGTCATTCACACTGGGACACACTGTATCATCCGGGGAGAGGACACCAGTAACACCAGTCATTCACACTGGGACACACTGTATCATCTGGGGAGAGGACACTAGTAACACCAGTCATTCACACTGGGACACACTGTATCATCCGGGGAGAGGACACCAGTAACACCGGTCATTCACACTGGGACACAGTGTATCATCCGGGGAGAGGACACCAGTAACACCAGTCATTCACACTGGGACACACTGTATCATCTGGGGAGAGGACACCAGTAGCACCAGTCATTCACACTGGGACACACTGTATCATCTGGGGAGAGGACACCAGTAACACCAGTCATTCACACTGGGACACACTGTATCATCCGGGAGAGGACACCAGTAACACCAGTCATTCACACTGGGACACACTGTATCATCCGGGGAGAGGACACCAGTAACACCGGTCATTTACCCTGGGACACACTGTATCATCTGGGGAGAGCAGACCAGTAACACCAGTCATTCACACTGGGACACACTGTATCATCCGGGGAGAGGACACCAGTAACACCGGTCATTCACACTGGGACACACTGTATCATCCGGGGAGAGGACACCAGTAACACTGGTCATTCACACTGGGACACACTGTATCATCCGGGGAGAGGACACCAGTAACACCAGTCATTCACACTGGGACACACTGTATCATCTGGGGAGAGGACACCAGTGACACCAGTTATTTACACTGGGACACACTGTATCATCTGGGGAGAGGACACCAGTGACACCAGTTATTTACACTGGGACACACTGTATCATCTGGGGAGAGGACACCAGTAACACCGGTCATTCACACTGGGACACACTGTATCATCCGGGGAGAGGACACCAGTAACACCAGTCATTCACACTGGGACACACTGTATCATCCAGTGATAGGACACCAGTAACACCAGACGTTCACACTGGGACACACTGTATCATCCGGGAGAGGACACCAGCAACACCAGTCATTCACAATGGGACACACTGTATCATCCGGGAGAGGACACCAGTAACATCAGACATTCACACTAGGACACACTGTATCATCCGGGGAGAGGACACCAGTAACACCAGTCATTCACACTGGGACACACTGTATCATCTGGGGAGAGGACACCAGTAACACCAGTCATTCACACTGGGACACACTGTATCATCCGGGGAGATGACACCAGTAACACCAGTCATTCACACTGGGACACACTGTATCATCCGGGGAGAGGACACCAGTAATACCAGTCATTTACACTGGGACACACTGTATCATCTGGGGAGAGGACACCAGTAACACTAGTCATTCACACTGGGACACACTGTATCATCCGGGAGAGGACACCAGTAACACCAGTCATTCACACTGGGACACACTGTATCATCCGGGGAGAGGACACCAGTAACACCAGTCATTCACACTGGGACACACTGTATCATCCGGGGAGAGGAAACCAGTAACACCAGTCATTCACACTGGGACACACTGTATCATCCGGGGAGAGGACACCAGTAATACCAGTCATTTACACTGGGACACACTGTATCATCTGGGGAGAGGACACCAGTAACACCAGTCATTCACACTGGGACACACTGTATCATCCGAGAGAGGACACCAGTAACACCAGTCATTCACACTGGGACACACTGTATCATCCGGGGAGAGGACACCAGTAACACCAGTCATTCACACTGGGACACACTGTATCATCCGGGGAGAGGAAACCAGTAACACCAGTCATTTACTCTGGGACACACTGTATCATCTGGGGAGAGGACACCAGTAACACCAGTCATTCACACTGGGACACACTGTATCATCCGGGGAGAGTACACCAGTAACACCAGACATTCACACTGGGACATACTGTATCATCCGGGGAGAGGACACCAGTAACACCAGTCATTCACACTGGGACACACTGTATCATCCGGGGAGAGGACAACAGTAACACCAGTCATTCACACTGGGACACACTGTATCATCTGGGGAGAGGACACCAGTAACACCAGTCATTCACACTGGGACACACTGTATCATCCGGGAGAGGACACCAGTAACACCAATCATTCACACTGGGACACACTGTATCATCTGGGGAGAGGAAACCAGTAACACCAGTCATTTATACTGGGACACACTGTATCATCCGGGGAGAGGACACCAGTAACACCGGTCATTCACACTGGGACACACTGTATCATCTGGGGAGAGGACACCAGTAACACCAGTCATTCACACTGGGACACACTGTATCATCCGGGGAGAGGACACCAGTAACACCAGTCATTCACACTGGGACACACTGTATCATCTGGGGACAGGACACCAGTAACACCAGACATTCACACTGGGACACACTGTATCATCTGGGGAGAGGACACCAGTAACACCAGTCATTCACACTGGGACACACTGTATCATCCGGGGACAGGACACCAGTAACACCAGACATTCACACTGGGACACACTGTATCATCTGGGGAGAGGACACCAGTAACACCAGTCATTCACACTGGGACACACTGTATCATCCGGGGAGAGGACACCAGTAGCACCAGTCATTCACACTGGGACACACTGTATCATCCGGGGAGAGGACACCAGTAACACCAGACATTCACACTGGGACACACTGTATCATCTGGGGAGAGGACACCAGTAACACTGGTCATTTATACTGGGACACACTGTATCATCTGGGGAGAGGAAACCAGTAACACCGGTCATTTATACTGGGACACACTGTATCATCCGGGGAGAGGACACCAGTTGCACCAGTCATTCATGATAATGTTATATATACTGTACGGTACCTACCTGGGGGTAATACAGGTACAGAATAATGTTACATATAATGTACGGTACCTACCTGGGGGTAATACAGGTACAGAATAATGTTACATATACTGTACAGTACCTACCGGGGGGTAATACAGGTACAGAATAATGTTACATATACTGTACAGTACCTACCGGGGGGTAATACAGGTATAATGACTCAGGTATAATTTACAGTCTATGGCGCATTGTGCAGGCAGATTTCTCACCATTCGTTGGAGCATGATTATCTTAGGACCCAGAACTTTATTCACAGTGAAGATAAACAGAACACGGAAGCAGTATATCATAAAGTCCAGGGATAGGATAACTCGTCCCACGTACACCGTGTCTGTGCGCACCAACCTAGGACAGAGGATCATCAAGGACGTAATTTAGCACCATAACACTACTGTCCTATTCACTAACGGGAGAGCAAACACTCACGCTCATCTTCTGCAGTCACAGACATCACTCACACTCTCCTTCCATAGTCACATACGGTGCTCAAGCTCCACTACTGTAGTCACAGACAGCGCTCGCCCTCCCCTTCCATAGTCACAGACGGCGCTCGCCCTCCCCTTCCATAGTCACAGACAGCGCTCGCCCTATCCTTCCGTAGTCACAGACAGCGCTCTCCCTCCCCTTCCATAGTCACAGACAGCGCTCGCCCTCCCCTTCCATAGTCACATACGGTGCTCAAGCTCCACTACTGTAGTCACAGACAGAGCTCGCCCTCCTATTCCGTAGTCACAGACAGCGCTCGCCCTCCCCTTCCATAGTCACAGACAGCGCTCGCCCTCCCCTTCCATAGTCACATACGGTGCTCAAGCTCCACTACTGTAGTCACAGACAGCGCTTACCCTTCCCTTCCATAGTCACAGACAGAGCTCGCCCTCCTATTCCGTAGTCACAGACAGCGCTCGCCCTCCCCTTCCGTAGTCATAGACAGCGCTCACCCTCCCCTTCCATAGTCACAGACAGCGCTCGCCCTCCCCTTCCGTAGTCACAGACGGCGCTCGCCCTCCCCTTCCATAGTCACAGACAGCGCTCGCCCTCCCCTTCCATAGTAACAGACGGCGCTCGCCCTCCCCTTCCGTAGTCACAGACAGCGCTCACCCTCCCCTTCCGTAGTCACAGACAGCGCTCACCCTCCCCTTCTGTAGTCACAGACAGTGCTCGCCCTCCCCTTCTATAGTCACAGACAATGCTCGCCCTCCCCTTCCGTAGTCACAGATAGCACTCGCCCTCCCCTTCCATAGTCACAGACAGCGCTTACCCTTCCCTTCCATAGTCACAGACAGAGCTCGCCCTCCTATTCCGTAGTCACAGACAGCGCTCGCCCTCCCCTTCCGTAGTCATAGACAGCGCTCACCCTCCCCTTCCATAGTCACAGACAGCGCTCACCCTCCCCTTCCATAGTCACAGACAGCGCTCGCCCTCCCCTTCCATAGTAACAGACGGCGCTCGCCCTCCCCTTCCGTAGTCACAGACAGAGCTCACCCTCCCCTTCCATAGTCACAGACAGCGCTCACCCTCCCCTTCCGTAGTCACAGACAGCACTCACCCTCCCCTTCCATAGTCACAGACAGCGCTCACCCTCCCCTTCCATAGTCACAGACGGCGCTCGCCCTCCCCTTCCGTAGTCACAGACAGCGCTCACCCTCCCCTTCCATAGTCACAGACAGCGCTCACCCTCCCCTTCTGTAGTCACAGACAGTGCTCGCCCTCCCCTTCTATAGTCACAGACAATGCTCGCCCTCCCCTTCCGTAGTCACAGATAGCACTCGCCCTCCCCTTCTATAGTCACAGACAATGCTCGCCCTTCCCTTCCGTAGTCGCAGACAGCACTCACCCTCCCCTTCTGTAGACACAGACAGCGCTCACTCTCCCCTTCTGTAGTCACAGAGAGCGCTCACGCTCCCCTTCTGTAGTCACAGAGAGCGCTCACGCTCCCCTTCTGTAGTCACAGAGAGTGCTCACGCTCCCCTTCTGTAGTCAAAGACAGCGCTCACGCTCCCCTTCTTCAGTCAAAGACAGTGCTCACGCTCCCCTTCTTCAGTCACAGACAGCGCTCACGCTCCCCTTCTGTAGTCACAGACAGCACTCACGCTCCCCTCCTGTAGTCACAGACAGCGCTCACGCTCCCCTCCTGTAGTCACAGACAGCGCTCACGCTCCCCTCCTGTAGTCACAGACAGCGCTCACCTTTCCCTCCTGTAGTCACAGACAGCACTCACGCTTCCCTCCTGTAGTCACAGACAGTGCTCACGCTCCCCTTCTTCAGTCACAAAGAGCGCTCACGCTCCCCTTCTGTAGTCACAGACAGCGCTCACGCTCCCCTTCTTCAGTCACAGAGAGTGCTCACGCTCCCCTCCTGTAGTCACAGACAGCGTTCACAGTCCCCTCCTGTAGTCACAAACAGCGCTCACGCACCCCTTCTTCAGTCACAGACAGCGCTCACCCTCCCCTCCTGTAGTCACAGACAGCACTCACGCTCCCCTCCTGTAGTCACAGACAGTGCTCACGCTCCCCTTCTTCAGTCACAGACAGTGCTCACGCTCCCCTTCTTCAGTCACAGACAGTGCTCACGCTCCCCTCCTGTAGTCACAGACAGCGCTCTTGCTCCCCTCCTGTAGTCACAGACAGCGCTCACGCTCCCCTTCTGTAGTCAAAGACAGTGCTCACGCTCCCCTTCTGTAGTCACAGACAGCATTCACAGTCCCCTCCTGTAGTCACAGAGAGCGCTCACGCTCCCCTCCTGTAGTCACAGACAGTGCTCACCCTCCCCTCCTGTAGTCACAGACATCGCTCACGCTCCCCTCCTGTAGTCACAGACAGCGCTCACGCTCCCCTCCTGTAGTCACAGACAGCACTCACGCTCCCCTCCTGTAGTCACAGAGAGTGCTCACGCTCCCCTTCTGTAGTCAAAGACAGCGCTCACGCTCCCCTTCTTCAGTCACAGACAGCGCTCACGCTCCCCTTCTTCAGTCAAAGACAGTGCTCACGCTCCCCTTCTTCAGTCACAGACAGCGCTCACGCTCCCCTTCTGTAGTCACAGACAGCACTCACGCTCCCCTCCTGTAGTCACAGACAGCGCTCACGCTCCCCTCCTGTAGTCACAGACAGCGCTCACGCTCCCCTCCTGTAGTCACAGACAGCGCTCACCTTTCCCTCCTGTAGTCACAGACAGCGCTCACGCTCCCCTTCTTCAGTCACAAAGAGCGCTCACGCTCCCCTTCTGTAGTCACAGACAGCGCTCACGCTCCCCTTCTTCAGTCACAGAGAGTGCTCACGCTCCCCTCCTGTAGTCACAGACAGCACTCACGCACCCCTTCTTCAGTCACAGACAGCGCTCACCCTCCCCTCCTGTAGTCACAGACAGCACTCACGCTCCCCTCCTGTAGTCACAGACAGTGCTCACGCTCCCCTTCTTCAGTCACAGACAGTGCTCACGCTCCCCTTCTTCAGTCATAGACAGCGCTCACGCTCCCCTCCTGTAGTCACAGACAGCGCTCTTGCTCCCCTCCTGTAGTCACAGACAGCGCTCACGCTCCCCTTCTGTAGTCAAAGACAGTGCTCACGCTCCCCTTCTGTAGTCACAGACAGCATTCACAGTCCCCTCCTGTAGTCACAGAGAGCGCTCACGCTCCCCTCCTGTAGTCACAGACAGTGCTCACCCTCCCCTCCTGTAGTCACAGACATCGCTCATGCTCCCCTCCTGTAGTCACAGACAGCGCTCACGCTCCCCTCCTGTAGTCACAGACAGCACTCACGCTCCCCTCCTGTAGTCACAGACAGCGCTCATGCTCCCCTTCTGTAGTCACAGAGAGTGCTCACGCTCCCCTTCTGTAGTCACAGAGAGCGCTCACGCTCCCCTCCTTTAGTCACAGACAGCGCTCATGCTCCCCTTCTGTAGTCACAGACAGCGCTCATGCTCCCCTTCTGTAGTCACAGAGAGCGCTCACGCTCCCCTTCTGGGCTCTTTTCCTCAACAATTTTTGTTTTCTAATCTAATATTGATTAGATGCACTCATTATATCCCGCATTGATTATTGCTCCTAACTGGTCTTCCCAAGAACAGACTCTCACCACTGCAATCAATTTTAAATGCGGCTGCTAGGCTGATCTTCCTTGCAAGACACTCATCATCTGCTGATCCGCTCTGCCAGTCCCTCCATTGGTTGCCGTTATATTACCGTATTCAATATAAAACACTTCTACTTGCTTATAAAGCTATTAACCATACTGCACCAGCATATATCTCTGCACTTATCACAGAATATCTCCCATCTCGACCACTCCGCTCTGCACAAGATCTGCGTCTCTCTTCTGCACGGATCACTAGCTCCCATTCATTATTACAGGACTTTTATCGGGCTGCTCCCATCCTATGGAATGCCCTTCCACGCACATTAAGACTCTCCACCAGTCTCCAAACTTTCAAGCGTTCCCTGAAAACTCACCTCTTCAGGCAAGCCTATCATATTTAAGTTCTACATGCATAACCCTCCGAGGCACTTATGTATTATATAGCTTCCCTTCTGGACTTGTAACTGCTATGCTATTACTGGTGCCTGTCCTTATGTTTCCCCCCTATATCCCTACAGATTGTAAGCTTGCAGCAGGGCCCTCCTACCTCCAAGTCTGTCTGTTGTTACCCAGTTTGTCTTATCACTGTCTACTATTGTAAAGCACAACGGAATCTGCTGCGCTATATAAGACACTGTAACGGAATCTGCTGCGCTATATAAGACACTGTAACGGAATCTGCTGCGCTATATAAGAAACTGTAATGTAATCTGCTGCGCTATATAAGACGCTGTAACGGAATCTGCTGTGCTATATAAGACACTGTAACGGAATCTGCTGCGCTATATAAGACACTGTAACGGAGTCTGCTGCGCTATATAAGACGCTGTAACGGAACCTGCTGCGCTACATAAGACACTGTAACGGAATCTGCTGTGCTATATAAGACACTGTAACGGAATCTGCTGCGCTATATAAGACACTGTAACGGAATCTGCTGCACTATATAAGACACTGTAACGGAATCTGCTGCGCTATATAAGACACTGTAACGGGATCTGCTGCGCTATATAAGACACTGTAACAGAATCTGCTGCGCTATATAAGACGCTGTAACAGAATCTGCTGCGCTATATAAGACACTGTAACGGAATCTGCTGCGCTATATAAGAAACTGTAACGGAATCTGCTGCGCTATATAAGACACTGTAACGGAATCTGCTGCGCTATATAAGACACTGTAAAGGAATCTGCTGCGCTATATAAGACACTGTAACGGAATCTGCTGTGCTATATAAGACGCTGTAACGGAATCTGCTGCGCTATATAAGACACTGTAACGGAATCTGCTGCGCTATATAAGACACTGTAACGGAATCTGCTGTGCTATATAAGACGCTGTAACGGAATCTGCTGCGCTATATAAGACACTGTAACGGAATCTGCTGCGCTATATAAGACACTGTAACGGAATCTGCTGCGCTATATAAGAAACTGTAATGTATTCTGCTGCGCTATATAAGAAACTGTAAATAAATAAATAAATTAGTCTATTGATTAGTTTTAATTGTTTGTAATTGAAGTTATGCTGTATGACTGTTGTTCCATCTAATATTCACAGATTGTGTTAATTGTTAAATATTACACATTTTTTGCATGTTTTTGACATTGAGAGAAATTTACTAAGATCGCAGATTACGAAAGGCCATGACCAGGCTCGGCCGCAATTGTGTGAAAATACGAATGATGTACATGGCAAATTTGCTAAGCTGCCGTATACTCCAGATCCGTGTTTTTCAATGGCAATAATTAAAAAAAAAAAAAAAACATGTTGACTTTTTCACTGTCGACCTAATGACCCGGTCGACCTAGACAAACGTCGACCTAAATGCATGTCGACCTATTGACTGTCTAACAACTCGGTGGTGACCAACTGATCCACACCCGTCCCATGTTATCCTATGGGGAAAACGTTCCAGCTTTGCCCGGCGGTTCCCGGGGGGCTAGCGAGGTGAGGAGCAGCTCGTTGTAAAGCCCCGGCCCTCAGCTACAAAATGTGGGAGTGGGTCTGGAGCTACAGTTCCATCAGGGCCATTGTTAATCTGGCCCTGTCCATACTTACCTATAGAGTCCACTGTAGGCCAAGGCCGGCACCACCACTAGGTAGCACTAGGCATTTGCCTCAGGCGCCGGCCACTGGAGGGCGGCAGTTCACTCCCCCCACCCGCCCCCGGATGGAGGTGAGCGGAGGTGCAGAGACTGGAGCTGGCAGGAGGGGGCAGGGGGGTCAGTGCCAGTGCGGTGCGGATATACCTGCGGGACTGTGCATTAAGCTGGCGGGGTCCCTGCAGTGATTAGGAAATAACTAACGATGTCCGCCATACGCTGATGGGTTTGAAACACTGGCTGCACGCTGATTGGCTGAGATTCAGCCAATCAGCGTGTGGCCAGTGTTTACAGCGCTAGTTACCAACTAACCTAAGTCCACGGGATCCCCAGCACTCACTTGGGGCAGGATCCACCACTCTCACCCGGCGGCGCCCATCCCAAACTCAGCGGGAGGCAGTGCAGGCCGGAAGTCAGACATGCGCGGCCGTAGGGGAGACCAGGCCGCAGGCTGCAGAGGCGCCGGAGTGGGCGGGATTGGGACGGGCTCACTCGACCATACAGCACAGCAGGTACCCCTCAGACCCCCGCAAACCCCATTCCCCCGCCGGGACCCTCACACCCCCACCCCCACCTCGCCTGGGGCACTCCGGTGCCTTGCACCGGCCATTATACTCACCAGCTCCTCTGGTGTAGATCATGTTGCGCTATGTTTTAAATTTATATTGTGTACCAGTGGCGGCTCATACCTCTATGGAGAATGGGGGCTGCTGCAATGCCAGGCTCCTCCCCCCCCTCTGCTGCTGCCGCTGCTGGACCCCACCGCTTGTTCCCGGCTGGTCCCCGCTGATGGTCCTGACCCTGGTCGCCTGACCAGCACATGAGCAGTAGCTTTTTTGGTACTAGGCATGCGCTGGACCCCAGCCTATGCGGGCTGCTTTGGCAGCAGTCCATAGAATTATGGACTCACACCAAGAACATATATCCAACTTCACCCAGAACATCTCCATCTAGATCCAGAGCATCAACACTTCCATCCAGACCATCTCCGTATCCCCCTTCATCTAGACTATCTCTACCTAGGGCAAAACCATTTCCATTTCTACTCAGACCATACTGACCTCCATCCAGCCTATCTGCACACTGAATCACCCTTCATTTCAACTACAACCATCTACACTTCCATCCAGAATGCAGACCATCTCCATCTAGATCCAGACAATCAACTCTTATACTCAGACCATATCCTCCTCCGTCCACACCATTTCTAACTATAGCCAGACCGTCTCTACATCTACCCAGACAATCTTTACCTAAAGAAATACAATATCCACTTCTACCCAGGACATCTCCACCTCCAATCAGAACAGCTTCACATCTTCCAAGACTAAACATCCACCCAGACCATTTCTATCTAGATCTAGACCAACAAAACTTCTTTCCAGACCATCTCCACTTAGAACCAGGATATCTCATTCTCAATTAAGACCATATTCACATCCATCTAGACCATCTCTATCTAGAGCCAAATGATTTCCACTTCAACTCAGACCAACTTGACCACCATCCAGACTATCTGCACACTGAATCAATCTTAATTTCAACTAATACCATCTACAGTACTCTTCCATCCAGAATGAATCCAGCTAGAGCCTGACACCTCCACATCCATGCAGACCATCTCCATCTAGATCCAGACAATCAAGTATTTTATTCAGACCATATCCACCTCCATCCACATCATTTCTACCTATAGCCAGACCATCTCCAAGTCTATCCAGACAAACTCTACCTAAAGCCAGACCATATGCACTTTTACCAAGGACATATTCACCTCTAGACCATATACACCTAAAGCCCGAAAGCCTCCACTTCATTCAAGACCATTTCCACCTCCCTCCAGACCATCTCGACCTCCCTCCAGACCATCTCCACCTCGATCATATTTACCCAGAGCCAGATCATCTCCACTTAAACCTAAACCATCTCCACCTCCACCCAGACCATCTCCTCACAAAGTCAGACTATAGGCTAATACCACCTTCACCCAGTCTATATCCACATAGAGCTACACCTTATTCACTTCCATCCAGACCATTTCCACCTACGACCAGATAATATTTAATTCCACCAAGATGTTCTCTAACTCTATCCTGATCATCCCTGCCTAGTGCAAGCGCCATCCAAACCATCTTCACATACTGTAGAGTCAATCTTCATTTCAATCCATCTAGTTCCCGACCATCTCCACCTTCATTCAGTTAATCTCAACCCAGAGTGAGACCATCTCCAACTCCACATAGACCATCTCCACCTGAAGCCACACCATATCCACTTCCAGCTCCATCCAGACCATCATTCCCTACTGCCAGACCATAACCACTTCAACAAAGGCCATCTCAACCTTCATCTAGACCAGGCATGTCCAACCTGCGGCCCTCCAGCTGTTGTGAAACTACAGATCCCAGCATGCCTTGCCATAGTTTTAGCATTACCTAATAGCAGAACTGTGGCAAGGCATGATGGGACTTGTAGTTTCACAACAGCTGGAGGGCCGCAGTTTGGACAAGCCTGATCTAGACCATCTCCACCTACAACCAGGCCATCTCCACCTCCATCCAAACCATCTGCACCAAAATTCAATATTTATTTCAAACAAAACCATATTCAATTATATCAAGAATCTTTCCAGCTAGAGCCTGATCACCATCCATTTAATCCAGACCATCTCCATTTAGAATGAGACCATCCACTTTTCCACCTAGATCATTTCCATGTCCACCCCTATCCTGATCATCTCCACTTCCATCCAGATCATCTCGACCACCACCCAGATGACCTTTAACTCAATTCAGATCTCTAACAGAACCAGACCACTCCTCCTTGACCATCTCCACTTCCACCTGAACCATTTCCACCTCCACCTCAACCATTTCCACATCCACCTAGACCATCTCCACCTAGAGACAGACTATCTTCACTTCCACCTAGGCTATCACTAAATTCATCCAGACCATCTCCATCAAGAGCCACACCATCCTTATTTCCATCCAGACCTTCTCCCCCTACAGCCATCTCCACTTTTGCCAATACATCTCCATCCAAACATCTACACTTCTACCCAGATTTCCAAATCCACCCAGACCATCTTCACCTTCATTCAGTCCATCTCCACTTTTATCAAGGCCATCTCCACCCAGACCATCTCCACCTCCATCCAGATCACCTCTACGAAGAGCATGACCATCTCCACTTCTACCCAGACTATCTCACCCTCAACCAACCTCCATCTAGACCAGGGCTGGGCAACAGTGGCCCTCCAGCTGTTGATGAACTACACATCCCAGGATGTTTTGCATTAGTTTTGCTATGTGGCCATGCTGAAATTGATGCAAGGCATGCTGGGGTGTGTAGTTCATCAACATCTGGAGGGCCGCTATTGCCCAGCCCTGATCTAGACCATCTACACCTTCATCCAGATGATCTTTAACCAAAGCCAGACCATCCCCTCATCCACCTGGAGATTTAGTGTATCCTCTAAATATAAAATATATCTCACCTGCAGATGAATCCCACAAAAAATAACAACAATGCAGATGTGTCCACCTGGTTCCAGAACTCAGTGATGTACTGGACAATTAAGATTTGAAGCCCACGCTGGTCCGGGTCATAAAATAACTACAAGAAAAGAAATCCTGACTGTCAGCGAAATAAAAACTCAATTTAGCTGTATTAAAGAATGAAGACATCAGGAAGACATTAAAAATAGGCAGAGTCTGCAGATAAGCAGGTGGAGAAGCACATTATAACATTAGAGACAGATGTGATGATTAGGAAAATTAGAGAAACTGGGATAGAGGAATAGTATAAATAGGGAGGTTGACAGCAAGAACTGGATAACAGATCATCTCTTATGGGCCCATTAAATATGCAAAATGCTTCTTTTTGCATGTTTTATGTAGATGGTGGTCAGGGATTGCAAAGAGATATCTCAGTGGATCCTCCACCACCTTCTCACTGCGTGCCTAGCAGCTGTGCCCAACAGGTCAGACATGCGTATAAGCTGGCAAAGGAAGGTAGGTAACAATCAGTGTTACTGATCTCTGGCACAATGCAGTTCTGGGCCGGCATCCACTCACTGGAGAAGTGATAAATATCTCTGTTGACAAGAATCCACCACTCACTGCAAGGTGAATACTTGATGATTAACAGGCCCGAATGAGAGAACAAGGAGAGAGAGAGAGAACAAGGAGAGAGAGAGAGAGAGAGAACAAGGAGAGAGAGAGTACAAGGAGAGAGAGAGAGATAGAGATAACAAGGAGAGAGAGAGAGAGTACAAGGAGAGAGAGAGTACAAGGAGAGAGAGAGAGAGAGTACAAGGAGAGAGAGACATCAAGGAGATAGAGAGAGAGAACAAGGAGAGAGAGAGAGAACAGAGGGGAGAGAGAGAGAGAGAGAAAAAGCAGAGAGAGAACAAGGAGAGAGAGAGAGCGAAAGAGAGAGAACAAGTAGAGAGAGAGAAAACAAGGAGAGAGAGAGAGAGAAAACAAAGAGAGAGAGAGAACAAGTAGAGAGAGAGAAAACAAGGAGAGAGAGAGAGAAAACAAAGAGAGAGAGAGAACAAGGAGAGAGAGAGAGAACAAGGAGAGAGAGAACAAGGAGAGAGAGAGTAAAAACAAAGAGAGGTAGAGAGAGAGAGAGAAAACAAAGAGAGAGAGAGAACAAGGAGAGAGAGAGAGCAAGGACAGAGAGAGAGAGAACAAGGAGAGAGAGAGAACAAGGAGAGAGAGAGAGAACAAGGAGAGAGAGAGAATAAGGAGAGAGAGATAGAGAATACAAGGAGAGAGAGAGAAAGAGAACAAGGAGAGAAAGGGAGAGTACAAGGAGAGAGAGAACAAGGAGAGAGAGAAATAGAACAAGGAGAGAGAGAGAAAAACAAGGAGAGAGAGAGAGAGAGAGAGAAAACAAGGAGAGAGAGAGAGAACAAGGAGAGAGAGAGAGAACAAGGAGAGAGAAAATGCTTCTTTTTGCATGTTTTATGTAGATGGTGGTCAGGGATTGCAAAGAGATATCTCAGTGGATCCTCCACCACCTTCTCACTGCGTGCCTAGCAGCTGTGCCCAAACGGTCAGACATGCGTATAAGCTGGCAAAGGAAGGTAGGTAACAATCAGTGTTACTGATCTCTGGCACAATGCAGTTCTGGGCCGGCATCCACTCACTGGAGAAGTGATAAATATCTCTGTTGACAAGAATCCACCACTCACTGCAAGGTGAATACTTGATGATTAACAGGCCCGAATGAGAGAACAAGGAGAGAGAGAGAGAGAGAGAGAGAGAACAAGGAGAGAGAGAGAGAGAGAGTACAAGGAGAGAGAGAGAGATAGAGATAACAAGGAGAGAGAGAGAGAGTACAAGGAGAGAGAGAGTACAAGGAGAGAGAGAGAGAGAGTACAAGGAGAGAGAGAGTACAAGGAGAGAGAGAGAGTACAAGGAGAGAGAGAGAGAACAGAGGGGAGAGAGAGAGAGAGAGAAAAAGCAGAGAGAGAACAAGGAGAGAGAGAGAGCGAAAGAGAGAGAACAAGTAGAGAGAGAGAAAACAAGGAGAGAGAGAGAGAGAAAACAAAGAGAGAGAGAACAAGTAGAGAGAGAGAAAACAAGGAGAGAGAGAGAGAGAAAACAAAGAGAGAGAGAGAACAAGGAGAGAGAGAGAGAACAAGGAGAGAGAGAACAAGGAGAGAGAGAGTAAAAACAAGGAGAGGTAGAGAGAGAGAGAGAAAACAAAGAGAGAGAGAGAACAAGGAGAGAGAGAGAGAGCAAGGACAGAGAGAGAGAGAACAAGGAGAGAGAGAGAACAAGGAGAGAGAGAGAGAACAAGGAGAGAGAGAGAATAAGGAGAGAGAGATAGAGAATACAAGGAGAGAGAGAGAAAGAGAACAAGGAGAGAAAGGGAGAGTACAAGGAGAGAGAGAACAAGGAGAGAGAGAAATAGAACAAGGAGAGAGAGAGAAAAACAAGGAGAGAGAGAGAGAGAGAGAGAAAACAAGGAGAGAGAGAGAGAACAAGGAGAGAGAGAGAGAACAAGGAGAGAGAAAGAGAGAACAAGGAGAGAGAGAGTACAAGGAGAGAGAGTACAAGGAGAGAGAGAGAGAGAACAAGGAGAGAGAGAGAACAAGGAGAGAGAGAGTACAAGGAGAGAGAGATAGAGAGAGAGAACAAGGAGAGAGAGTACAAGGAGAGAGAGATAGAGAGAACAAGGAGAGAGAGAGAGTACAAGGAGAGAGAGAGAACAAGGAGAGAGAGATAGAGAGAGAGAACAAGGAGAGAGAGTACAAGGAGAGAGAGATAGAGAGAACAAGGAGAGAGAGAGAGAGAGAGAGAGAGTACAAGGAGAGAGAGAGAGAACAAGGAGAGAGAGAGTACAAGGAGAGAGAGAGTACAAGGAGAAAGAGAGAGTACAAGGAGAGAGAGAGAGTGAGAACAAGGAGAGAGAGATAACAAGGAGAGAGAGAGAACAAGGAGAGAGAGAGAGCAAGGAGAGAGAGAGTACAAGGAGAGAGAGAGAGAGAGAGAGTACAAGGAGAGAGAGATAGAGAGAACAAGGAGAGAGAGATAGAGAGTACAAGGAGAGAGAGAGAGAGTACAAGGAGAGATAGAGAGTACAAGGAGAGAGAGAGTACAAGGAGAGAGAGAGATACAGAGTACAAGGAGAGAGAGAGTACAAGGAGAGAGAGAGAGAACAAGGAGAGAGAGAGAGAGTACAAGGAGAGAGAGAGAGAGTACAAGGAGAGAGAGATCAAGGAGAGAGAGAGAGAACAAGGAGAGAGAGAGAACAAGGGGGAGAGAGAGAGCGAACAAGGAGAGAGAGAGAGAGAACAAGGAGAGAGAGAGAGAGAGAACAAGGGGAGAGAGAGAGCGAAAGAGAGAGAACAAGGAGAGAGAGAGAACAAGGAGAGAGAGAGAACAAGGAGAGCGAGAGAACAAGGAGAGAGAGAGAGAGAACAAGGAGAGAGAGAGAGAACAAGGAGAGAGAGAACAAGGAGAGAGAGACAGAGAGAAAACAAGGAGAGAGAGACAGAGAGAAAACAAGGAGAGAGAGAGAACAAGGATAGAGAGATAGAAAACAAGGAGAGAGAGATCAAGGAGAGAGAGAGAGATAGTACAAGGAGAGAGAGAGAACAATGAGAGAGAGAGAGAGAACAAGGAGAAAGAGAGAACAAGGAGAGAGAGAAAGAGAACAAGGAGAGAGAGAGTACAAGGAGAGAGAGAGAGAGAGAGAGTACAAGGAGAGAGAGATAGAGAGAACAAGGAGAGAGAGATAGAGAGTACAAGGAGAGAGAGAGAGAGTACAAGGAGAGATAGAGAGTACAAGGAGAGAGAGAGTACAAGGAGAGAGAGAGATACAGAGTACAAGGAGAGAGAGAGTACAAGGAGAGAGAGAGAGAACAAGGAGAGAGAGAGAGAGTACAAGGAGAGAGAGAGAGAGTACAAGGAGAGAGAGATCAAGGAGAGAGAGAGAGAACAAGGAGAGAGAGAGAACAAGGGGGAGAGAGAGAGCGAACAAGGAGAGAGAGAGAGAGAACAAGGAGAGAGAGAGAGAGAGAACAAGGGGAGAGAGAGAGCGAAAGAGAGAGAACAAGGAGAGAGAGAGAACAAGGAGAGAGAGAGAACAAGGAGAGCGAGAGAACAAGGAGAGAGAGAGAGAGAACAAGGAGAGAGAGAGAGAACAAGGAGAGAGAGAACAAGGAGAGAGAGACAGAGAGAAAACAAGGAGAGAGAGACAGAGAGAAAACAAGGAGAGAGAGAGAACAAGGATAGAGAGATAGAAAACAAGGAGAGAGAGATCAAGGAGAGAGAGAGAGATAGTACAAGGAGAGAGAGAGAACAATGAGAGAGAGAGAGAGAACAAGGAGAAAGAGAGAACAAGGAGAGAGAGAGAAAGAGAACAAGGAGAGAGAGAGAGAGAAAACAAGGAGAGAGAGAGAGAACAAGGAGAGAGAGAGAGAGAAAGAGAACAAGGAGAGAGAGAGAAAACAAGGAGAGAGAGAGAGAAAACAAGGAGAGAGAGAGAGAGAACAAGGAGAGAGAGAGCGAACAAGGAGAGAGAGAGAGAGAGAGAGAACAAGGAGAGAGAGAACAAGGATAGAGAGAGAAAGAGAACAAGGAGAGAGAGAGAAAGAGAAAGAACAAGGAGAGAGAGAGAGAACAAGGAGAGAGAGAGAGAACAAGGAGAGAGATAACAAGGAGAGAGAGAGAAAGAGAACAAGGAGAGAGAGAGAAAACTAGGAGAGAGAGAGAGAAAACAAGGAGAGAGAGAGAGAGAGAACAAGGAGAGAGAGAGAGCGAACAAGGAGAGAGAGAGAGAGAGTACAAGGAGAGAGAGAGAACAAGGAGATAGAGAGAGAGAGAGTACAAGGAGAGAGAGATCAAGGAGAGAGAGAGAACAAGGAGAGAGAGAGAGAGAAAACAAAGAGAGAGAAAGAACAAGGAGAGAGAGAGAGCGAACAAGGAGAGAGAGAGAGAGAGCGCAAGGAGAGAGAGAAAAATGAGAGAGAGAACAAGGAGAGAGAGAGAGAACGAGAGAGAGAGAACGAGAATGAGATAGAGAGAGAGGGAGAGTCAGGGAAATAGGAACAGGATAAATAGAGAAAAGTAGAAAGGAACAGGATAAAAAGAGACGGGCAGAGAGGAACATGATACAGACAACTGGAGAGGAACAGAGAGAAAGGCAGAGAGGAACATGATAGAGAGACAGCTGGAGAGGAACAGAGAGACAGGCAGAGAGGAACATGATAGAGAGACAGCTGGAGAGGAACAGAGACAAACAGAGAGGAACAATATAGAGAGACAGCTGGAGAGGAATAGAGAGACAGGCAGAGAGGAACATGATAGAGAGACAGCTGGAGAGGAATAGAGAGACAGGCAGATAGGAACATGATAGAGAGATAGCTGGAAAGGAACAGAGAGACAGGCAGATAGGAACATGATTGGTAGAGATCTAGTCAAAATCTCCTGCCAAAATTTCTCAGTGTGTACATCCCTTTAGTACTGCATAGAAAGGCAGATGGACAGGAACATCATGTAAGACGGGTGGGCAATTATTTCACTTAAAACTTCCAGCAGATAATCAAGGACCACACTCCAGAAATAGGGGGTGTGGTCACTCAAAAGGGGGTGTGTCTTTGAATGTATTGTAGCACATCATATACCCCTTTTATACATCATGCAACACAATCTCCCTCTCTCCCTTATTAGTCTAGCAATCTCCCTCATGTCACCTAGCCCACATTACACTTACACTAGAGTTACCTCCCATCCTGCATTCTGCAGGAGACTCCCTGACATAGCAGCAATCTCCCTCTCTCCCTTATTAGTCTAGCAATCTCCCTCATGTCACCTAGCCCACATTACACTGTAACATCATAGTTACCTCCCCTCCTGCATTCTGCAGGGGACTCCCTAACATAGCAGCAATCTCCCTCATTAGTCTAGCAATCTCCCTCATGTCACCTAGCCCACATTACACTGTTACACCATAGTTACCTCCCCTCCTGCATTCTGCAGGGGACTCCCTAACATAGCAGCAATTTCCCTCTCTCCCTCATTAGTCTAGCAATCTCCCTCATGTCACCTAGCCCACATTACACTGTTACACCATAGCTACCTCCCCAACTGCATTCTGCAGGAGACTCCCTAACATAGCAGCAATCTCCCTCTCTCCCTTATTAGTCTAGCAATTTCCCTCATGTCACCTAGCCCACATTACACTGTTACACCATAGTTACCTCCCCTCCTGCATTCTGCAGGGGACTCCCTAACATAGCAGCAATCTCCCTCTCTCTCCCTTATTAGTCTAGCAATCTCCCTCTTTCCCTCATTGGTCTAGCAATCTCCCTCATGTCACCTAGCCCACATTACACCATTACATCATAGTTACCTCCCCTCCTGCATTCTGCAGGAGACTCCATGACATAGCAGCAATCTATCTCTCTCCCTCATTAGTCTAGCAATCTCCCTCATGTCACCTAGCCCACATTACACTGTTACATCATAGTTACCTCCCCTCCAGCATTCTGCAGGAGACTCCCTGACATAGCAGCAATCTCCCTCTCTCTCCCTTATTAGTCTAGCAATCTCCCTCTCTCCCTCATTGGTCTACTAATCTCCCTCATGTCACCTAGCCCACATTACACCATTACATCATAGTTACCTTTCCTCCTGCATTCTGCAGGAGACTCCATGACGAAGCAGCAATCTCTCTCTCTCCCTCATTAGTCTAGCAATCTCCCTCATGTCACCTAGCCCACATTACACTGTTACATCATAGTTACCTCCCCTCCTGCATTCTGCAGGAGACTCCCTGAAATAAGAGCAATCTCCCTCTTTCCCTCATTAGTCTAGCAATCTACCTCATGTCACCTAGCCCACATTACACTGTTACATCATAGTTACCTCCCCTCCTGCATTCTGCAGGAGACTCCCTGACATAGCAGCAATCTCCCTCTCTCCCTCATTAGTCTAGCAATCTCCCTCATGTCACCTAGCCCCCATTACACTGTTACATCATAGTTACCTCCCCTCCTGCATTCTGCAGGAGACTCCCTGACATAGCAGCAATCTCCCTCTCTCCCTCATTTGTCTAGCAATCTCCCTCATGTCACCTAGCCCACATTACATTGTTACATCATAGTTACCTCCCCTCCTACATTCTGCAGGAGACTCCATGACATAGCAGCAATCTCCCTCTTTCCCTCATTGGTCTAGCATCTCCCTCATGTCACCTAGCCCACATTACACTGTTACATCATAGTTAACTCTCCTCCTACATTCTGCAGGAGACTCCCTGACATAGCAGCAATCTCCCTATCTCAATCATTAGTCTAGCAATCTCCCTCATGTGACCTAGCCCACATTACACTGTTACATCCTTAGGGATAATTTAGCCATTCTCTTTTGTCTTCTTTGGACAATAACCCCTCTGTGTTTTGCATTTATGGGTCTTGGACTATATGGCACTTTATACTGACACCTATTTTCTATAATTCCTTTTTGCTCCATGTGTCATAGAAATGGTTCTGCCATTATTATTTCTATGACGGTGCAGCAGGCCTCCTGTAGTACCCACAATGTCCACGCTGGGGCGCTGTGTTATACAGGCTGCAGTCAGACACATAGGGTGAGATTCTATGCTTTGCGCAAAAAGCGAATGTTTTATTTGCGCACCACATCGCCGCAAATCGCCTATTTTAAATTCGCATTTTTCAGTCAAAATGCGCATATTTAATGTGATGCGCATTGGAGGCTGAAAAGTGCGAAGAGGGGCGATTTGCAGCGAAGTGGTGCGCTGTATTTAGTCCTGAAAATGTGCGATTTTCATGTCTGAAAATCGCACATTTGCAGGACAGCGCAAAGTGTAAAAAAAAAACGAGCGCGGGGTCCCCCGCCCGAGTATAACCAGCCCCGGGCTCACTGAGCCGGTGCTGGTGACATAAAATCATGGTCCCCGACAAATAGGGGTCCCCTTGATTTCATGAAACCAGCACCAGACTCAAGGTCCGGCGCTGGTTCCCAAAATACGGGGGACAAAGTGACTAGGGGTCCCCCGTATTTTAAGAACCAGCACCGGACACAACCAGCCAGCAGGGTAATGCCACAGCCGGGGGAAACTTATTATATAAGCTCCCGCGGCCAAAGCATTAACCGCCTGGCTGGTCAGCATGGGCAGGGGTCCTGGGGAAGTGGGGACCCCCCCAATGAAGGGGTCCCCCCCCTCCAGGACTTACCAGCCCATGCTGATAGTCCGGGGCTGTCCCCGATGCCTCTGGCCGGTGGGCATCGGGCTGATGATTTGTGTAAAAAAAAAGAATTAAAACTATTGTTTTACACTGGCGAACTGTGAGTCCCAGCAAGCCTACCCCGCATGCTGGGACTTGGGGAACCACAAGTCCCAGCATGCGGGGCATTAAAGGGCCCGCTGGCACTTGTAGTTCTGCAGTGAAAAAAATAGTGCACAAAATCACACTGACACCCTGTAAAATAAAACTTTAATACACACAAAACACACACACACTGATACTTACCTACCTTGAGCCCGTAGGTCGGTCCCTGGATCCTGGGTCCGTCCTCCGGGGCCCCAGGGCAGAAGAGTCCGGTTCCGGGGCCTTGGTCCTGGTTCCGGGGCTGGTCCTGGGGTTCCGGGGCTCCTGGCCTGCAGAATCCGGGGTCCGGGATCCAAGGTAGTCCAGAGGGGTACCTAAGGAAGCAAATCCAACTTACCTGGTCCCCGGCGGCGACCTCGGACTCCTCACCGGTGACTGCGCTTCTCCCATCTGCTACCCGGCTTGCAGGACTTTGACCGGCGCTGAGATGTTTCCTCCTCGGCGTCTCTGGACAGAATGATTTCTTGGCCAATCAGGAGCCGAGAAAGTCGACTCCTGATTGGCCAGAAATCATTCTAACTAGAGATGCCGAGGAAGTAACATCTCAGCGCATCTAGAGCAGAGATGTTTCCTCCTCGGCGTCTCTAGTTAGAATGATTTCTGGCCAATCGGGAGCCGACTTTCTCGGCTCCTGATTGGCCAAGAAATCATTCTGTCCAGAGACGCCGAGGAGGAAACATCTCAGCGCCGGTCAAAGTCCTGCAAGCCGGGTAGCAGATGGGAGAAGCGCAGTCACCGGTGAGGAGTCCGAGGTCGCCGCCGGGGACCAGGTAAGTTGGATTTGCTTCCTTAGGTACCCCTCTGGACTACCTCGGATCCCGGACCCCGGATTCTGCAGGCCAGGAGCCCCGGAACCCCAGGACCAGCCCCGGAACCAGGACCAAGGCCCCGGAACCGGACTCTTCTGCCCTGGAGCCCCGGAGGACGGACCCAGGATCCAGGGACCAACCTACGGGCTCAAGGTAGGTAAGTATCAGTGTGTGTGTGTTTTGTGTGTATTAAAGTTTTATTTTACAGGGTGTCAGTGTGATTTTGTGCACTATTTTTTTCACTGCAGAACTACAAGTGCCAGCGGGCCCTTTAATGCCCCGCATGCTGGGACTTGTGGTTCCCTAAGTCCGAGCATGCGGGGTAGGCTTGCTGGGACTCATAGTTCGCCAGTGTAAAACAATAGTTTTAATTCTTTTTTTACACAAATCATCAGCCCGATGCCCACCGGCCAGGGGCATCGGGGACAGCCCCGGACTATCAGCATGGGCTGGTAAGTCCTGGAGGGGGGGGACCCCTTCATTGGGGGGGTCCCCACTTCCCCAGGACCCCTGCCCATGCTGACCAGCCAGGGGGTTAATGCTTTGGCCGCGGGAGCTTATATAATAAGTTTCCCCCGGCTGTGGCTTTACCCTGCTGGCTGGTTGTGTCCGGTGCTGGTTCTTAAAATACGGGGGACCCCTAGTCACTTCGTCCCCCGTATTTTGGGAACCAGCGCCGGACCTTGAGTCTGGTGCTGGTTTCATAAAATCAAGGGGACCCCTATTTGTCGGGGACCCTGATTTTATGTCACCAGCACCGGCTCAGTGAGCCCGGGGCTGGTTATACTCGGGCGGGGGACCCCGCGCTCGTTTTTTTTGTTTTTTAACCCTTTATTTTATTTTTGACAGCAGAACCCTGCACAGAACATTGCGATCTGTGCAGGGTTCTGGCTAATTCGCCTAACAGACCCAGGTCTGAAATTAGTGCGATAATTAGTCACCTAAAAAATGCGATGTGCAAATGCGGATAGCATTAAATATGCGACTTGTATACTTTTGTATAGGAAAACATCTAGATGCGATAAAAATGCGAATTAATCTCGCATTTTTATTCAGCATACCTTAACGCACATAATATGCGATTTCAGTCCCTGAGCGCATTCCATTAAATAAACGATTTAATGGGAAAATGCGATATCGCCATTTTGTGGTCTAATTACCGCAAAAAAACGATAATCGCATCCCATAGAATGTCACCCATAGGGCCTTATTTTGGTTCATTCTTTCTGACAAAATCCTTCTTAGATGGACAAAACCATGTGCACTGCAGGTGGGGCAGATGTAACATGTGCAGAGAGAATTAGATTTGGGTGGGGTTTTACTTCAAAGTGAGATATATATATTGCAGTGTAAAAATAAAGCAGTCAGTATTTTCCCTGCACAGAAACAAAATTACTCACCCAAATCTAATTCTCTCTGCACATGTTACATCTGCCCCCCTGCAGTGCACATGGTTTTGTCCATCTAAGAAGGATTTTGTCAGAAAGAATGAACCAAAATAAGGCCCATAGGGCTGTAGTAGCCACAATGTCCACATATCCACTGGGGCGCTGTGTTACACAGGCTGCAGTCAGACACATAGGGCTGTAGTAGCCACAATGTCCACATATCCACTGGGGCGCTGTGTTACACAGGCTGCAGTCAGACACATAGGGCTGTAGTTTGGCTCACGCCGATGTATACACTGTGTATTGCAATGCCTAGAATATAATATATATATATTTTTTTTTTTTTTTTTTTTATTGTACCTGCCGCAGCTCCTCGCAAAAAAAGGAGAAGACCCAGACGTACAGGAGATATTCTCTCCAAGATGGGTAAGTTTGGAAATCGGTTACCAGGACGTAGCCAAAGAGTGAGAGGAAGCCGACATAGGACACTACATTATACCAGAACTTGATTATGGGGGCGTTGAAGAAGGCGAGGAATTTCCACAGGCAGCTGTTCGGTTTAGGTCTGTGATACAGAAAGAGACATTTCCCATTAGAAAATACAGTATAACAGTATCTAACATCATTCAGCCGCAGAGAAGTCCACACTTGTCCATGAGGACTGAGGGCTGCTTATTAGATGCAAGATTATTTATTAGAAAATCAGTTTATTTCTAATGCACTACAAGTGGTTTGCAGCGCTGCACATAGGGCACACATTAGTACAATACAAGGGAAAGAGAACATTACAGTGACTGAGACACTACAACAGCACAGGTAACAGCAGCACAATGCTCAGTACACAATACAGCTGGGATGTAGGGAAGCAGAGGTGTCCGTATACTACCAGGGGCAGAGCCGTACATAGGGCACACATTAGTACAATACAGGGGACACAGAACATTACAGTGACTGAGACACTACAACAGGACAGGTAACAGCAGCACAATGCTCAGTACACAATACAGCTGGGATGTAGGTAAGCAGTGGAGGTGTCCGTGTACTACCAGTGGCAGCGCCATACATAGGGCACACATTAGTACAATACAGGGGACACAGAACATTACAGTGAGTGAGACACTACAACAGCACAGGTAACAGCAGCACAATGCTCAGTACACAATACAGCTGGGATGTAGGGAAGCAGAGGAGGTGTCCGTGTACTACCAGGGGCAGCGCCATACATAGGGCACACATTAGTACAATACAAGGGAAAGAGAACATTACAGTGACTGAGACACTACAACAGCACAGGTAACAGCAGCACAATGCTCAGTACACAATACAGCTGGGATGTAGGGAAGCAGAGGAGGTGTCTGTGTACTACCAGGGGCAGCGCCGTACATAGGGCACACATTAGTACAATACAGGGGACACAGAACATTACAGTGACTGAGACACTACAACAGCACAGGTAACAGCAGCGCAATGCACAGTACACAATACAGCTGGGATGTAGGGTAGCAGAGGAGGTGTCCGTGTACTACCAGGGGCAGCGCTGTACATAGGGCACACATTAGTACAATACAGGGGACACAGAACATTACAGTGACTGAGACACTACAACAGCACAGGTAACAGCAGCACAATGCTCAGTACACAATACAGCTGGGATGTAGGGAAGCAGAGGAGGTGTCCGTGTACTACCAGGGGCAGCGCCGCACATAGGGCACACATTAGTACAATACAGGGGACACAGAACATTACAGTGACTGAGACACTACCACAGCACAGGTAACAGCAGCACAATGCTCAGTACACAATACAGCTGGGATGTAGGGAAGCAGAGGAGGTGTCCGTGTACTACCAGGGGCAGCGCTGTACATAGGGCACACATTAGTACAATACAGGGGACACAGAACATTACAGTGACTGAGACACTACAACAGCACAGGTAACAGCAGCACAATGCTCAGTACACAGTACAGCTGGGATGTAGGGGAGAAGAGGAGGTGTCCATGTACTACCAGGGGCAGCGCTGTACATAGGGCACACATTAGTACAATACAGGGGACACAGAACATTACAGTGACTGAGACACTACAGCAGCACAGGTAACAGCAGCACAATGCTCAGTACACAATACAGCTGGGATGTAGGGAAGCAGAGGAGGTGTCCGTGTACTACCAGGGACAGCCCTGTACATAGGGCACACATTAGTACAATACAGGGGACACAGAACATTACAGTGACTGAGACACTACAACAGCACAGGTAACAGCAGCACAATGCTCAGTACACAATACAGCTGGGATGTAGGGAAGCAGAGGAGGTGTCAGTGTACTACCAGGGGCAGCGCTGTACATGGGGCACACATTAGTACAATACAGGGGACACAGAACATTACAGTGACTGAGACACTACAACAGCACAGGTAACAGCAGCACAATGCTCAGTACACAATACAGCTGGGATGTAGGGAAGCAGAGGAGGTGTCAGTGTACTACCAGGGGCAGCGCTGTACATGGGGCACACATTAGTACAATACAGGGGACACAGAACATTACAGTGAGTGAGACACTACAACAGCACAGGTAACAGCAGCACAAGGCTCAGTACACAATACAGCTGGGATGTAGGGAAGCAGAGGAGGTATCCATGTACTACCAGGGGCAGCGCTGTACATAGGGCACACATTAGTACAATACAGAGGACACAGAACATTACAGTGACTGAGACACTACAACAGCACAGGTAACAGCAGCACAATGCTCAGTACACAATACAGCTGGGATGTAGGGAAGCAGAGGAGGTGTCCGTGTACTACCAGGGGCAGCGCTGTACATAGGGCACACATTAGTACAATACAGAGGACACAGAACATTACAGTGACTGAGACACTACAACAGCACAGGTAACAGCAGCACAATGCTCAGTACACAATACAGCTGGGATGTAGGGAAGCAGAGGAGGTGTCCGTGTACTACCAGGGGCAGCGCTGTACATGGGGCACACATTAGTACAATACAGGGGACACAGAACATTACAGTGACTGAGACACTACAACAGCACAGGTAACAGCAGCACAATGCTCAGTACACAATACAGCTGGGATGTAGGGAAGCAGAGGAGGTGTCTGTGTACTACCAGGGGCACCGCTGTACATAGGGCACACATTACTACAATACAGGGGACACATAACATTACAGTGACTGAGACACTACAACAGCACAGGTAACAGCAGCACAATGCTCAGTACACAGTACAGCTGGGATGTAGGGAAGCAGGGGAGGTGTCTGTGTACTACCAGGGGCAGCGCCGTACATAGGGCACACATTAGTACAATACAAGGGAAAGAGAACATTACAGTGACTGAGACACTACAACAGCACAGGTAACAGCAGCACAATGCTCAGTACACAATACAGTTGGGATGTAGGGAAGCAGAGGAGGTGTCCGCGTACTACCAGGGGCAGCGCTGTACATAGGGCACACATTAGTACAATACAGGGGACACAGAACATTACAGTGACTGAGACACTACAACAGCACAGGTAACAGCAGCACAATGCTCAGTACACAGTACAGCTGGGATGTAGGGAAGCAGGGGAGGTGTCTGTGTACTACCAGGGGCAGCGCCGTACATAGGGCACACATTAGTACAATACAGGGGACACAGACCATTACAGTGACTGAGACACTACAACAGCACAGGTAACAACAGCACAATGCTCAGTACACAGTACAGCTGGGATGTAGGGAAGCAGAGGAGGTGTCCGTGTACTACCAGGGGCAGCGCCGTTCATAGGGCACACATTAGTACAATACAGGGGACACAGACCATTACAGTGACTGAGACACTACCACAGCACAGGTAACAGCAGCACAATGCTCAGTACACAATACAGCTGGGATGTAGGGAAGCAGAGGAGGTGTCCGTGTACTACCAGGGGCAGTGCTGTACATAGGGCACACATTAGTACAATACAGGGGACACAGAACATTACAGTGACTGAGACACTACAACAGCACAGGTAACAGCAGCACAATGCTCAGTACACAATACAGCTGGGATGTAGGAAAGCAGAGGAGGTGTCCGTGTACTACCAGGGGCAGCGCCGTACATACTGTAGGGCACACATTAGTACAATACAAGGGATAGAGGACATTACAGTGACTGAGACACTACAACAGCACAGGTAACAGCAGCACAATGCTCAGTACACAATACAGCTGGGATGTAGGGAAGCAGAGGAGGTGTCCGTGTACTACCAGGGACAGTGCTGTACATAGGGCACACATTAGTACAATACAGGGGACACAGAACATTACAGTGACTGAGACACTACAACAGCACAGGTAACAGCAGCACAATGCTCAGTACACAATACAGCTGGGATGTAGGGAAGCAGAGGAGGTGTCCGTGTACTACCAGGGGCAGCGCCGTACATAGGGCACACATTAGTACAATACAAGGGATAGAGGACATTACAGTGACTGAGACACTACAACAGCACAGGTAACAGCAGCACAATGCTCAGTACACAATACAGCTGGGATGTAGGGAAGCAGAGGAGGTGTCCGTGTACTACCAGGGGCAGCGCCATACATAGGGCACACATCAGTACAATACAGGGGACACAGAACATTACAGTGACTGAGACACTACAACAGCACAGGTAACAGCAGCACAATGCTCAGTACACAATACACCTAGGATGTAGGGAAGCAGAGGAGGTGTCCGTGTACTACCAGGGGCAGCGCTGTACATAGGGCACAAATTAGTACAATACAGGGGACACAGAACATTACAGTGACTGAGACACTACAACAGCACAGGTAACAGCAGCACAATGCTCAGTACACAATACAGCTGGGAAGTAGGGAAGCAGAGGAGGTGTCCACGTACTACCAGGGGCAGCGCTGTACATAGGGCACACATTAGTACAATACAGGGGACACAGAACATTACAGTGACTGAGACACTACAACAGTACAGGTAACAGCAGCACTATGCTCAGTACACAATACAGCTGGGATGTAGGGAAGCAGAGGAGGTGTCCGTGTACTACCAGGGGCAGCGCTGTACATAGAGCACACATTAGTACAATACAGGGGACACATAACATTACAGTGACTGACACACTACAACAGCACAGGTAACAGCAGCACCATTCTCAGTACACAATACAGACGGGATGTAGGGAAGCAGAGGAGGTGTCTGTGTACTACCAGGGGCAGCGCTGTACATAGGGCACACATTAGTACAATACAGGGGACACAGAACATTACAGTGACTGATACACTACAACAGCGCAGGTAACAGCAGCACAATGCTCAGTACACAATACAGCTGGGATGTAGGGAAGCAGAGGAGGTGTCTGTGTACTACCAGGGGCATCGCTGTACATAGGGCACACATTAGTACAATACAGGGGACACAGAACATTACAGTGACTGAGACACTACAACAGCACAGGTAACAGCAGCACAATGCTCAGTACACAATACAGCTGGGATGTAGGGAAGCAGAGGAGGTGTCTGTGTACCACCAGGGGCAGCGCTGTACATAGTGCACACATTAGTACAATACAGGGGACACAGAACATTACAGTGACTGAGACACTACAACAGCACAGGTAACAGCAGCACAATGCTCAGTACACAATACAGCTGGGAAGTAGGGAAGCAGAGGAGGTGTCCGCGTACTACCAGGGGCAGCGCTGTACATAGGGCACACATTAGTACAATACAGGGGACACAGAACATTACAGTGACTGAGACACTACAACAGCACAGGTAACAGCAGCACTATGCTCAGTACACAATACAGCTGGGATGTAGGGAAGCAGAGGAGGTGTCCGTGTACTACCAGGGGCAGCGCTGTACATAGAGCACACATTAGTACAATACAGGGGACACATAACATTACAGTGACTGACACACTACAACAGCACAGGTAACAGCAGCACCATTCTCAGTACACAATACAGACGGGATGTAGGGAAGCAGAGGAGGTGTCTGTGTACTACCAGGGGCAGCGCTGTACATAGGGCACACATTAGTACAATACAGGGGACACAGAACATTACAGTGACTGAGACACTACAACAGCACAGGTAACAGCAGCACTATGCTCAGTACACAATACAGCTGGGATATAGGGAAGCAGAGGAGGTGTCCGTGTACTACCAGGGGCAGCGCTGTACATAGAGCACACATTAGTACAATACAGGGGACACATAACATTACAGTGACTGATACACTACAACAGCACAGGTAACAGCAGCACCATTCTCAGTACACAATACATACCGGATGTAGGGAAGCAGAGGAGGTGTCTGTGTACTACTAGGGGCAGCGCTGTACATAGGGCACACATTAGTACAATACAGAGGACACAGAACATTACAGTGACTGAGACACTACAACAGCACAGGTAACAGCAGCACAATGCTCAGTACACAGTACAGCTGGGATGTAGGGAAGCAGAGGAGGTGTCCGCGTACTACCAGGGGCAGCGCTGTACATGGGGCACACATTAGTACAATACAGGGGACACAGAACATTACAGTGACTGAGACACTACAACAGCACAAGTAACAGCAGCACAATGCTCAGTACACAGTACAGCTGGGATGTAGGGAAGCAGAGGAGGTGTCCGTGTACTACCAGGGGCAGCGCCGTACATAGGGCACACATTAGTACAATACAGGGGACACAGAACATTACCGTGACTGAGACACTACAACAGCACAGGTAACAGCAGCACAATGCTCAGTACACAATACAGCTGGGATGTAGGGAAGCAGAGGAGGTGTCCGTGTACTACCAGGGGCAGCGCGGTACATATAGCACACATTATTACAATACAGCTGGGATGTCGGGAAGCAGAGGAGGTGTCCGTGTACTACCAGGGGCAGCGCTGTACATAGGGCGCACATTAGTACAATACAGGGGACACAGAACATTACCGTGACTGAGACACTACAACAGCACAGGTAACAGCAGCACAATGCTCAGTACACAATACAGCTGGGATGTAGGGAAGCAGAGGAGGTGTCCGTGTACTACCAGGGGCAGTGCTGTACATAGGGCACACATTAGTACAATACAGGGGACACAGAACATTACAGTGACTGAGACACTACAACAGCACAGGTAACAGCAGCACAATGCTCAGTACACAATACAGCTGGGATGTAGGGAAGCAGAGGAGGTGTCCGTGTACTACCAGGGACAGTGCTGTACATACAGTAGGGTACACATTAGTACAATACAGGGGACACAGAACAATACAGTGACTGAGACATTACAACAGCACAGTTAACAGCAGCACAATGCTCAGTACACAATACAGCTGGGATGTAGGGAAGCAGAGGAGGTGTCTGTGTACTACCAGGGGCAGCGCTGTACATAGGGCACACATTAGTACAATACAGGGGACACAGAACATTACAGTGACTGAGACACTACAACAGCACAGGTAACAGCAGCACAATGCTCAGTACACAATACAGCTGGGATGTAGGAAAGCAGAGGAGGTGTCCGTGTACTACCAGGGGCAGCGCCGTACATAGGGCACACATTAGTACAATACAAGGGATAGAGGACATTACAGTGACTAAGACACTACAACAGCACAGGTAACAGCAGCACAATGCTCAGTACACAATACAGCTGGGATGTAGGGAAGCAGAGGAGGTGTCCGTGTACTACCAGGGACAGTGCTGTACATAGGGCGCACATTAGTACAATACAGGGGACACAGAACATTACCGTGACTGAGACACTACAACAGCACAGGTAACAGCAGCACAATGCTCAGTACACAATACAGCTGGGATGTAGGGAAGCAGAGGAGGTGTCCGTGTACTACCAGGGGCAGTGCTGTACATAGGGCACACATTAGTACAATACAGGGGACACAGAACATTACAGTGACTGAGACACTACAACAGCACAGGTAACAGCAGCACAATGCTCAGTACACAATACAGCTGGGATGTAGGGAAGCAGAGGAGGTGTCCGTGTACTACCAGGGACAGTGCTGTACATACAGTAGGGTACACATTAGTACAATACAGGGGACACAGAACAATACAGTGACTGAGACATTACAACAGCACAGTTAACAGCAGCACAATGCTCAGTACACAATACAGCTGGGATGTAGGGAAGCAGAGGAGGTGTCTGTGTACTACCAGGGGCAGCGCTGTACATAGGGCACACATTAGTACAATACAGGGGACACAGAACATTACAGTGACTGAGACACTACAACAGCACAGGTAACAGCAGCACAATGCTCAGTACACAATACAGCTGGGATGTAGGAAAGCAGAGGAGGTGTCCGTGTACTACCAGGGGCAGCGCCGTACATAGGGCACACATTAGTACAATACAAGGGATAGAGGACATTACAGTGACTAAGACACTACAACAGCACAGGTAACAGCAGCACAATGCTCAGTACACAATACAGCTGGGATGTAGGGAAGCAGAGGAGGTGTCCGTGTACTACCAGGGACAGTGCTGTACATACAGTAGGGTACACATTAGTACAATACAGGGGACACAGAACAATACAGTGACTGAGACATTACAACAGCACAGGTAACAGCAGCACAATGCTCAGTACACAATACAGCTGGGATGTAGGGAAGCAGAGGAGGTTTCCGTGTACTACCAGGGGCAGCGCTGTACATGGGGCACACATTAGTACAATACAGGGGACACAGAACATTACAGTGACTGAGACACTACAACAGCACAAGTAACAGCAGCACAATGCTCAGTACACAATACAGCTGGGATGTAGGGAAGCAGAGGAGGTGTCAGTGTACTACCAGGGGCAGCGCTGTACATGGGGCACACATTAGTACAATACAGGGGACACAGAACATTACAGTGACTGAGACACTACAACAGCACAGGTAACAGCAGCACAATGCTCAGTACACAATACAGCTGGGATGTAGGGAAGCAGAGGAGGTGTCAGTGTACTACCAGGGGCAGCGCTGTACATGGGGCACACATTAGTACAATACAGGGGACACAGAACATTACAGTGAGTGAGACACTACAACAGCACAGGTAACAGCAGCACAAGGCTCAGTACACAATACAGCTGGGATGTAGGGAAGCAGAGGAGGTATCCATGTACTACCAGGGGCAGCGCTGTACATAGGGCACACATTAGTACAATACAGAGGACACAGAACATTACAGTGACTGAGACACTACAACAGCACAGGTAACAGCAGCACAATGCTCAGTACACAATACAGCTGGGATGTAGGGAAGCAGAGGAGGTGTCCGTGTACTACCAGGGGCAGCGCTGTACATAGGGCACACATTAGTACAATACAGAGGACACAGAACATTACAGTGACTGAGACACTACAACAGCACAGGTAACAGCAGCACAATGCTCAGTACACAATACAGCTGGGATGTAGGGAAGCAGAGGAGGTGTCCGTGTACTACCAGGGGCAGCGCTGTACATGGGGCACACATTAGTACAATACAGGGGACACAGAACATTACAGTGACTGAGACACTACAACAGCACAGGTAACAGCAGCACAATGCTCAGTACACAATACAGCTGGGATGTAGGGAAGCAGAGGAGGTGTCTGTGTACTACCAGGGGCACCGCTGTACATAGGGCACACATTACTACAATACAGGGGACACATAACATTACAGTGACTGAGACACTACAACAGCACAGGTAACAGCAGCACAATGCTCAGTACACAGTACAGCTGGGATGTAGGGAAGCAGGGGAGGTGTCTGTGTACTACCAGGGGCAGCGCCGTACATAGGGCACACATTAGTACAATACAAGGGAAAGAGAACATTACAGTGACTGAGACACTACAACAGCACAGGTAACAGCAGCACAATGCTCAGTACACAATACAGTTGGGATGTAGGGAAGCAGAGGAGGTGTCCGCGTACTACCAGGGGCAGCGCTGTACATAGGGCACACATTAGTACAATACAGGGGACACAGAACATTACAGTGACTGAGACACTACAACAGCACAGGTAACAGCAGCACAATGCTCAGTACACAGTACAGCTGGGATGTAGGGAAGCAGGGGAGGTGTCTGTGTACTACCAGGGGCAGCGCCGTACATAGGGCACACATTAGTACAATACAGGGGACACAGACCATTACAGTGACTGAGACACTACAACAGCACAGGTAACAACAGCACAATGCTCAGTACACAGTACAGCTGGGATGTAGGGAAGCAGAGGAGGTGTCCGTGTACTACCAGGGGCAGCGCCGTTCATAGGGCACACATTAGTACAATACAGGGGACACAGACCATTACAGTGACTGAGACACTACCACAGCACAGGTAACAGCAGCACAATGCTCAGTACACAATACAGCTGGGATGTAGGGAAGCAGAGGAGGTGTCCGTGTACTACCAGGGGCAGTGCTGTACATAGGGCACACATTAGTACAATACAGGGGACACAGAACATTACAGTGACTGAGACACTACAACAGCACAGGTAACAGCAGCACAATGCTCAGTACACAATACAGCTGGGATGTAGGAAAGCAGAGGAGGTATCCATGTACTACCAGGGGCAGCGCTGTACATAGGGCACACATTAGTACAATACAGAGGACACAGAACATTACAGTGACTGAGACACTACAACAGCACAGGTAACAGCAGCACAATGCTCAGTACACAATACAGCTGGGATGTAGGGAAGCAGAGGAGGTGTCCGTGTACTACCAGGGGCAGCGCTGTACATAGGGCACACATTAGTACAATACAGAGGACACAGAACATTACAGTGACTGAGACACTACAACAGCACAGGTAACAGCAGCACAATGCTCAGTACACAATACAGCTGGGATGTAGGGAAGCAGAGGAGGTGTCCGTGTACTACCAGGGGCAGCGCTGTACATGGGGCACACATTAGTACAATACAGGGGACACAGAACATTACAGTGACTGAGACACTACAACAGCACAGGTAACAGCAGCACAATGCTCAGTACACAATACAGCTGGGATGTAGGGAAGCAGAGGAGGTGTCTGTGTACTACCAGGGGCACCGCTGTACATAGGGCACACATTACTACAATACAGGGGACACATAACATTACAGTGACTGAGACACTACAACAGCACAGGTAACAGCAGCACAATGCTCAGTACACAGTACAGCTGGGATGTAGGGAAGCAGGGGAGGTGTCTGTGTACTACCAGGGGCAGCGCCGTACATAGGGCACACATTAGTACAATACAAGGGAAAGAGAACATTACAGTGACTGAGACACTACAACAGCACAGGTAACAGCAGCACAATGCTCAGTACACAATACAGTTGGGATGTAGGGAAGCAGAGGAGGTGTCCGCGTACTACCAGGGGCAGCGCTGTACATAGGGCACACATTAGTACAATACAGGGGACACAGAACATTACAGTGACTGAGACACTACAACAGCACAGGTAACAGCAGCACAATGCTCAGTACACAGTACAGCTGGGATGTAGGGAAGCAGGGGAGGTGTCTGTGTACTACCAGGGGCAGCGCCGTACATAGGGCACACATTAGTACAATACAGGGGACACAGACCATTACAGTGACTGAGACACTACAACAGCACAGGTAACAACAGCACAATGCTCAGTACACAGTACAGCTGGGATGTAGGGAAGCAGAGGAGGTGTCCGTGTACTACCAGGGGCAGCGCCGTTCATAGGGCACACATTAGTACAATACAGGGGACACAGACCATTACAGTGACTGAGACACTACCACAGCACAGGTAACAGCAGCACAATGCTCAGTACACAATACAGCTGGGATGTAGGGAAGCAGAGGAGGTGTTCGTGTACTACCAGGGGCAGTGCTGTACATAGGGCACACATTAGTACAATACAGGGGACACAGAACATTACAGTGACTGAGACACTACAACAGCACAGGTAACAGCAGCACAATGCTCAGTACACAATACAGCTGGGATGTAGGAAAGCAGAGGAGGTGTCCGTGTACTACCAGGGGCAGCGCCGTACATACTGTAGGGCACACATTAGTACAATACAAGGGATAGAGGACATTACAGTGACTGAGACACTACAACAGCACAGGTAACAGCAGCACAATGCTCAGTACACAATACAGCTGGGATGTAGGGAAGCAGAGGAGGTGTCCGTGTACTACCAGGGACAGTGCTGTACATAGGGCACACATTAGTACAATACAGGGGACACAGAACATTACAGTGACTGAGACACTACAACAGCACAGGTAACAGCAGCACAATGCTCAGTACACAATACAGCTGGGATGTAGGGAAGCAGAGGAGGTGTCCGTGTACTACCAGGGGCAGCGCCGTACATAGGGCACACATTAGTACAATACAAGGGATAGAGGACATTACAGTGACTGAGACACTACAACAGCACAGGTAACAGCAGCACAATGCTCAGTACACAATACAGCTGGGATGTAGGGAAGCAGAGGAGGTGTCCGTGTACTACCAGGGGCAGCGCCATACATAGGGCACACATCAGTACAATACAGGGGACACAGAACATTACAGTGACTGAGACACTACAACAGCACAGGTAACAGCAGCACAATGCTCAGTACACAATACACCTAGGATGTAGGGAAGCAGAGGAGGTGTCCGTGTACTACCAGGGGCAGCGCTGTACATAGGGCACAAATTAGTACAATACAGGGGACACAGAACATTACAGTGACTGAGACACTACAACAGCACAGGTAACAGCAGCACAATGCTCAGTACACAATACAGCTGGGAAGTAGGGAAGCAGAGGAGGTGTCCACGTACTACCAGGGGCAGCGCTGTACATAGGGCACACATTAGTACAATACAGGGGACACAGAACATTACAGTGACTGAGACACTACAACAGTACAGGTAACAGCAGCACTATGCTCAGTACACAATACAGCTGGGATGTAGGGAAGCAGAGGAGGTGTCCGTGTACTACCAGGGGCAGCGCTGTACATAGAGCACACATTAGTACAATACAGGGGACACATAACATTACAGTGACTGACACACTACAACAGCACAGGTAACAGCAGCACCATTCTCAGTACACAATACAGACGGGATGTAGGGAAGCAGAGGAGGTGTCTGTGTACTACCAGGGGCAGCGCTGTACATAGGGCACACATTAGTACAATACAGGGGACACAGAACATTACAGTGACTGATACACTACAACAGCGCAGGTAACAGCAGCACAATGCTCAGTACACAATACAGCTGGGATGTAGGGAAGCAGAGGAGGTGTCTGTGTACTACCAGGGGCATCGCTGTACATAGGGCACACATTAGTACAATACAGGGGACACAGAACATTACAGTGACTGAGACACTACAACAGCACAGGTAACAGCAGCACAATGCTCAGTACACAATACAGCTGGGATGTAGGGAAGCAGAGGAGGTGTCTGTGTACCACCAGGGGCAGCGCTGTACATAGTGCACACATTAGTACAATACAGGGGACACAGAACATTACAGTGACTGAGACACTACAACAGCACAGGTAACAGCAGCACAATGCTCAGTACACAATACAGCTGGGAAGTAGGGAAGCAGAGGAGGTGTCCGCGTACTACCAGGGGCAGCGCTGTACATAGGGCACACATTAGTACAATACAGGGGACACAGAACATTACAGTGACTGAGACACTACAACAGCACAGGTAACAGCAGCACTATGCTCAGTACACAATACAGCTGGGATGTAGGGAAGCAGAGGAGGTGTCCGTGTACTACCAGGGGCAGCGCTGTACATAGAGCACACATTAGTACAATACAGGGGACACATAACATTACAGTGACTGACACACTACAACAGCACAGGTAACAGCAGCACCATTCTCAGTACACAATACAGACGGGATGTAGGGAAGCAGAGGAGGTGTCTGTGTACTACCAGGGGCAGCGCTGTACATAGGGCACACATTAGTACAATACAGGGGACACAGAACATTACAGTGACTGAGACACTACAACAGCACAGGTAACAGCAGCACTATGCTCAGTACACAATACAGCTGGGATATAGGGAAGCAGAGGAGGTGTCCGTGTACTACCAGGGGCAGCGCTGTACATAGAGCACACATTAGTACAATACAGGGGACACATAACATTACAGTGACTGATACACTACAACAGCACAGGTAACAGCAGCACCATTCTCAGTACACAATACATACCGGATGTAGGGAAGCAGAGGAGGTGTCTGTGTACTACTAGGGGCAGCGCTGTACATAGGGCACACATTAGTACAATACAGAGGACACAGAACATTACAGTGACTGAGACACTACAACAGCACAGGTAACAGCAGCACAATGCTCAGTACACAGTACAGCTGGGATGTAGGGAAGCAGAGGAGGTGTCCGCGTACTACCAGGGGCAGCGCTGTACATGGGGCACACATTAGTACAATACAGGGGACACAGAACATTACAGTGACTGAGACACTACAACAGCACAAGTAACAGCAGCACAATGCTCAGTACACAGTACAGCTGGGATGTAGGGAAGCAGAGGAGGTGTCCGTGTACTACCAGGGGCAGCGCCGTACATAGGGCACACATTAGTACAATACAGGGGACACAGAACATTACCGTGACTGAGACACTACAACAGCACAGGTAACAGCAGCACAATGCTCAGTACACAATACAGCTGGGATGTAGGGAAGCAGAGGAGGTGTCCGTGTACTACCAGGGGCAGCGCGGTACATATAGCACACATTATTACAATACAGCTGGGATGTCGGGAAGCAGAGGAGGTGTCCGTGTACTACCAGGGGCAGCGCTGTACATAGGGCGCACATTAGTACAATACAGGGGACACAGAACATTACCGTGACTGAGACACTACAACAGCACAGGTAACAGCAGCACAATGCTCAGTACACAATACAGCTGGGATGTAGGGAAGCAGAGGAGGTGTCCGTGTACTACCAGGGGCAGTGCTGTACATAGGGCACACATTAGTACAATACAGGGGACACAGAACATTACAGTGACTGAGACACTACAACAGCACAGGTAACAGCAGCACAATGCTCAGTACACAATACAGCTGGGATGTAGGGAAGCAGAGGAGGTGTCCGTGTACTACCAGGGACAGTGCTGTACATACAGTAGGGTACACATTAGTACAATACAGGGGACACAGAACAATACAGTGACTGAGACATTACAACAGCACAGTTAACAGCAGCACAATGCTCAGTACACAATACAGCTGGGATGTAGGGAAGCAGAGGAGGTGTCTGTGTACTACCAGGGGCAGCGCTGTACATAGGGCACACATTAGTACAATACAGGGGACACAGAACATTACAGTGACTGAGACACTACAACAGCACAGGTAACAGCAGCACAATGCTCAGTACACAATACAGCTGGGATGTAGGAAAGCAGAGGAGGTGTCCGTGTACTACCAGGGGCAGCGCCGTACATAGGGCACACATTAGTACAATACAAGGGATAGAGGACATTACAGTGACTAAGACACTACAACAGCACAGGTAACAGCAGCACAATGCTCAGTACACAATACAGCTGGGATGTAGGGAAGCAGAGGAGGTGTCCGTGTACTACCAGGGACAGTGCTGTACATACAGTAGGGTACACATTAGTACAATACAGGGGACACAGAACAATACAGTGACTGAGACATTACAACAGCACAGGTAACAGCAGCACAATGCTCAGTACACAATACAGCTGGGATGTAGGGAAGCAGAGGAGGTTTCCGTGTACTACCAGGGGCAGCGCTGTACATGGGGCACACATTAGTACAATACAGGGGACACAGAACATTACAGTGACTGAGACACTACAACAGCACAAGTAACAGCAGCACAATGCTCAGTACACAATACAGCTGGGATGTAGGGAAGCAGAGGAGGTGTCCGTGTACTACCAGGGACAGCGCTGTACATAGGGCACACATTAGTACAATACAGGGGACACAGAACATTACAGTGACTGAGACACTACAAGAGCACAGGTAACAGCAGCACAGTGCTCAGTACACAATACAGCTGGGATGTAGGGAAGCAGAGGAGGTGTCTGTGTACTACCAGGGGCAGCGCCGTACATAGGGCACACATTAGTACAATACAGGGGACACAGAACATTACAGTGAGTGAGACACTAACACAGCACAGGTAACAGCAGCACAATGCTCAGTACACAATACACCTGGGATGTAGGGAAGCAGAGGAGGTGTCCGTGTACTACCAGGGGCAGTGCCGTACATAGGGCACAAATTAGTACAATACAGGGGACACAGAACATTACAGTGACTGAGACACTACAACAGCACAGGTAACAGCAGCACAATGCTCAGTACACAATACAGCTGGGAAGTAGGGAAGCAGAGGAGGTGTCCGCGTACTACCAGGGGCAGCGCTGTACATAGGGCACACATTAGTACAATACAGGGGACACAGAACATTACAGTGACTGAGACACTACAACAGCACAGGTAACAGCAGCACTATGCTCAGTACACAATACAGCTGGGATATAGGGAAGCAGAGGAGGTGTCCGTGTACTACCAGGGGCAGCGCTGTACATAGAGCACACATTAGTACAATACAGGGGACACATAACATTACAGTGACTGAGACACTACAACAGCACAGGTAACAGCAGCACCATTCTCAGTACACAATACAGCTGGGATGTAGGGAAGCAGAGGAGGTGTCCATGTACTACCAGGGGCAGCGCAGTACTCAGGGCACACATTAGTACAATACAGGGGACACAGAACATTACAGTGACTGAGACACTACAACAGCACAGGTAACAGCAGCACAATGCTCAGTACACAATACATCTGGGAAGTAGGGAAGCAGAGGAGGTGTCCGTGTACTACCAGGGACAGCGCTGTACATAGGGCACACATTAGTACAATACAGGGGACACAGAACATTACAGTGACTGAGACACTACAACAGCACAGGTAACAGCAGCACAATGCTCAGTACACAATACAGACCGGATGTAGGGAAGCAGAGGAGGTGTCTGTGTACTACCAGGGGCAGCGCTGTACATAGGGCACACATTAGTACAATACAGGGGACACAGAACATTACAGTGACTGATACACTACAACAGCGCAGGTAACAGCAGCACAATGCTCAGTACACAATACAGCTGGGATGTAGGGAAGCAGAGGAGGTATCCATGTACTACCAGGGGCAGCGCCGTACATAGGTCACACATTAGTACAATACAGGGGACACAGAACATTACAGTGACTGAGACACTACAACAGCACAGGTAACAGCAGCACAATACTCAGTACACAATACAGCTGGGATGTAGGGAAGCAGAGGAGGTGTCTGTGTACTACCAGGGGCAGCGCTGTACATAGTGCACACATTAGTACAATACAGGGGACACAGAACATTACAGTGACTGATACACTACAACAGCGCAGGTAACAGCAGCACAATGCTCAGTACACAATACAGCTGGGATGTAGGGAAGCAGAGGAGGTGTCTGTGTACTACCAGGGGCAGCGCTGTACATAGGGCACACATTAGTACAATACAGGGGACACAGAACATTACAGTGACTGAGACACTACAACAGCACAGGTAACAGCAGCACAATGCTCAGTACACAATACAGCTGGGATGTAGGGAAGCAGAGGAAGTGTCCGTGTACTACCAGGGGGAGTGCTGTACATAGGGCACACATTAGTACAATACAGGGGACACAGAACATTACAGTGACTGAGACACTACAACAGCACAGGTAACAGCAGCACAATGCTCAGTACACAATACAGCTGGGATGTAGGGAAGCAGAGGAGGTGTCTGTGTACTACCAGGGGCAGCGCTGTACATAGGGCACACATTAGTACAATACAGGGGACACAGACCATTACAGTGACTGAGACACTACAACAGCACAGGTAACAGCAGCACAATGCTCAGTACACAATACAGCTGGGATGTAGGGAAGCAGAGGATGTGTCAGTGTACTACCAGGGGCAGCACCATACATAGGGCACACATAAGTACAATACAGGGGACACCGAACATTACAGTGACTGAGACACTACAACAGCACAGGTAACAGCAGCACAATGTTCAGTACACAATACAGCTGGGACGTAGGAAAGCAGAGGAGGTGTCCGTGTACTACCAGGGGCAGCACTGTACATAGGGCACACATTAGTACAATACAGGGGACACAGAACATTACAGTGACTGAGACACTACAACAGCACAGGTAACAGAAGCGCAATGCTCTGTACACAATACAGCTGGGATGTAGGGAAGCAGAGGAGGTGTCCGTGTACTACCAGGGGCAGCACCGTACATAGGGCACACATTAGTACAATACAGGGGACACATAACATTACAGTGACTGAGACACTACAACAGCACAGGAAAAAGCAGCACAATGCTCAGTACACAATACAGCTGGGATGTAGGGAAGCAGAGGAGGTGTCCGTGTACCACCAAGGGCAGCGCTGTACATAGTGCACACATTAGTACAATACAGGGGACACAGAACATTACAGTGACTGAGACACTACAACAGCACAGGTAACAGCAGCACAATGCTCAGTACACAATACAGCTGGGATGTAGGAAAGCAGAGGAAGTGTCCGTGTACTACCAGGGGCAGCGCCATACATAGGGCACACATCAGTACAATACAGGGGACACAGAACATTACAGTGACTGAGACACTACAACAGCACAGGTAACAGCAGCACAATGCTCAGTACACAATACACCTAGGATGTAGGGAAGCAGAGGAGGTGTCCGTGTACTACCAGGGGCAGCGCTGTACATAGGGCACAAATTAGTACAATACAGGGGACACAGAACATTACAGTGACTGAGACACTACAACAGCACAGGTAACAGCCGGACAATGCTCAGTACACAATACAGCTGGATGTAGGGAAGCAGAGGAGGTGTCCGTGTACTACCAGGGGCAGCGCTGTACATAGGGCACACATTAGTACAATACAGGGGACACAGAACATTACAGTGACTGAGACACTACAACAGCACAGGTAACAGCAGCACAATGCTCAGTACACAATACAGCTGGGATGTAGGGAAGCAGAGGAGGTGTCCGTGTACTAACCAGGGGCAGCGCTGTATACAGGGCACACATTAGTACAATACAGGGGACACAGAACATTACAGTGACTGAGACACTACAACAGCACAGGTAACAGCAGCACAATGCTCAGTACACAATACAGCTGGGAAGTAGGGAAGCAGAGGAGGTGTCCACGTACTACCAGGGGCAGCGCTGTACATAGGGCACACATTAGTACAATACAGGGGACACAGAACATTACAGTGACTGAGACACTACAACAGTACAGGTAACAGCAGCACTATGCTCAGTACACAATACAGCTGGGATATAGGGAAGCAGAGGAGGTGTCCGTGTACTACCAGGGGCAGCGCTGTACATAGGGCACACATTAGTACAATACAGGGGACACATAACATTACAGTGACTGACACACTACAACAGCACAGGTAACAGCAGCACCATTCTCAGTACACAATACAGACGGGATGTAGGGAAGCAGAGGAGGTGTCTGTGTACTACCAGGGGCAGCGCTGTACATAGGGCACACATTAGTACAATACAGGGGACACAGAACATTACAGTGACTGATACACTACAACAGCGCAGGTAACAGCAGCACAATGCTCAGTACACAATACAGCTGGGATGTAGGGAAGCAGAGGAGGTGTCTGTGTACTACCAGGGGCATCGCTGTACATAGGGCACACATTAGTACAATACAGGGGACACAGAACATTACAGTGACTGAGACACTACAACAGCACAGGTAACAGCAGCACAATGCTCAGTACACAATACAGCTGGGATGTAGGGAAGCAGAGGAGGTGTCTGTGTACCACCAGGGGCAGCGCTGTACATAGTGCACACATTAGTACAATACAGGGGACACAGAACATTACAGTGACTGAGACACTACAACAGCACAGGTAACAGCAGCACAATGCTCAGTACACAATACAGCTGGGAAGTAGGGAAGCAGAGGAGGTGTCCGCGTACTACCAGGGGCAGCGCTGTACATAGGGCACACATTAGTACAATACAGGGGACACAGAACATTACAGTGACTGAGACACTACAACAGCACAGGTAACAGCAGCACTATGCTCAGTACACAATACAGCTGGGATGTAGGGAAGCAGAGGAGGTGTCCGTGTACTACCAGGGGCAGCGCTGTACATAGAGCACACATTAGTACAATACAGGGGACACATAACATTACAGTGACTGACACACTACAACAGCACAGGTAACAGCAGCACCATTCTCAGTACACAATACAGACGGGATGTAGGGAAGCAGAGGAGGTGTCTGTGTACTACCAGGGGCAGCGCTGTACATACAGATGGCGCCGGGCTTGTCTTTGCTGGGGATGGCGGAGGACTCGCCACCCGCCATCCCACCCGCCATCCCCCGCCCCGCGCCATCTGTATGTCGGAAGGGGACGCGCGTGCACGAGGTGCACGCGCGTCCCGTTCCGACGGTGCTTTTCCCCGGGTCCCCGCCAGCTTCCCCGGGTCCCCGCCGGTCCACACCGCCCCCCCGCAGCCCCCCGCAGCCCTGTCGGTCTCACTGAAGCTGGGGACGGGCAGGACTGCACCCGCCGCGCCGCCTCGCCGCCCGGCTACTGAGACGCTCGTGCGTGGGAAACGCACGAGCGTCTCATTCAGCCAGAGCGCCAGATTGCTGGCGGATCGCCAGGGACACGGTCCTGGCGCTCCGCCAGCAATAATAAGGCCGGCGCCATCTGTAGGGCACACATTAGTACAATACAGGGGACACAGAACATTACAGTGACTGAGACACTACAACAGCACAGGTAACAGCAGCACAATGCTCAGTAAACAATACAGCTGGGATGTAGGGAAGCAGAGGATGTGTCTGTGTACTACCAGGGGCATCGCTGTACATAGGGCACACATTAGTACAATACAGGGGACACATAACATTACAGTGACTGAGACACTACAACAGCACAGGTAACAGCAGCACAATGCTCAGTACACAATACAGCTGGGATGTAGGGAAGCAGAGGAGGTGTCCGTGTACTACCAGGGGCAGCGCTGTACATAGGGCACACATTAGTACAATACAGGGGACACAGAACATTACAGTGACTGAGACACTACAACGGCACAGGTAACAGCAGCACAATGCTCAGTACACAATACAGCTGGGATATAGGGAAGCAGAGGAGGTGTCCGTGTACTACCAGGGACAGCGCTGTACATAGGGCACACATTAGTACAGTACAGGGGACACAGAACATTACAGTGACTGAGACACTACAACAGCACAGGTAACAGCAGCACAATGCTCAGTACACAATACAGCTGGGATGTAGGAAAGCAGAGGAAGTGTCCGTGTACTACCAGGGGCAGCGCCATACATAGGGCACACATCAGTACAATACAGGGGACACAGAACATTACAGTGACTGAGACACTACAACAGCACAGGTAACAGCAGCACAATGCTCAGTACACAATACACCTAGGATGTAGGGAAGCAGAGGAGGTGTCCGTGTACTACCAGGGGCAGCGCTGTACATAGGGCACAAATTAGTACAATACAGGGGACACAGAACATTACAGTGACTGAGACACTACAACAGCACAGGTAACAGCAGCACAATGATCAGTACACAATACAGCTGGGAAGTAGGGAAGCAGAGGAGGTGTCCACGTACTACCAGGGGCAGCGCTGTACATAGGGCACACATTAGTACAATACAGGGGACACAGAACATTACAGTGACTGAGACACTACAACAGCACAGGTAACAGCAGCACAATGCTCAGTACACAATACAGCTGGGATGTAGGAAAGCAGAGGAAGTGTCCGTGTACTACCAGGGGCAGCGCCATACATAGGGCACACATCAGTACAATACAGGGGACACAGAACATTACAGTGACTGAGACACTACAACAGCACAGGTAACAGCAGCACAATGCTCAGTACACAATACAGCTGGGATGTAGGGAAGCAGAGGAGGTGTCTGTGTACTACCAGGGGCAGAACTGTACATAGGGCCCACATTAGTACAATACAGGGGACACCGAACATTACAGTGACTGAGACACTACAACAGCACAGGTAACAGCAGCACAATGCTCAGTACACAATACAGCTGGGAAGTAGGGAAGCAGAGGAGGTGTCCACGTACTACCAGGGGCAGCGCTGTACATAGGGCACACATTAGTACAATACAGGGGACACAGAACATTACAGTGACTGAGACACTACAACAGTACAGGTAACAGCAGCACTATGCTCAGTACACAATACAGCTGGGATGTAGGGAAGCAGAGTAGGTGTCCGTGTACTACCAGGGGCAGCGCTGTACATAGAGCACACATTAGTACAATACAGGGGACACATAACATTACAGTGACTGACACACTACAACAGCACAGGTAACAGCAGCACCATTCTCAGTACACAATACAGACGGGATGTAGGGAAGCAGAGGAGGTGTCTGTGTACTACCAGGGGCAGCGCTGTACATAGGGCACACATTAGTACAATACAGGGGACACAGAACATTACAGTGACTGATACACTACAACAGCGCAGGTAACAGCAGCACAATGCTCAGTACACAATACAGCTGGGATGTAGGGAAGCAGAGGAGGTGTCTGTGTACTACCAGGGGCATCGCTGTACATAGGGCACACATTAGTACAATACAGGGGACACAGAACATTACAGTGACTGAGACACTACAACAGCACAGGTAACAGCAGCACAATGCTCAGTACACAATACAGCTGGGATGTAGGGAAGCAGAGGAGGTGTCTGTGTACCACCAGGGGCAGCGCTGTACATAGTGCACACATTAGTACAATACAGGGGACACAGAACATTACAGTGACTGAGACACTACAACAGCACAGGTAACAGCAGCACAATGCTCAGTACACAATACAGCTGGGAAGTAGGGAAGCAGAGGAGGTGTCCGCGTACTACCAGGGGCAGCGCTGTACATAGGGCACACATTAGTACAATACAGGGGACACAGAACATTACAGTGACTGAGACACTACAACAGCACAGGTAACAGCAGCACTATGCTCAGTACACAATACAGCTGGGATGTAGGGAAGCAGAGGAGGTGTCCGTGTACTACCAGGGGCAGCGCTGTACATAGAGCACACATTAGTACAATACAGGGGACACATAACATTACAGTGACTGACACACTACAACAGCACAGGTAACAGCAGCACCATTCTCAGTACACAATACAGACGGGATGTAGGGAAGCAGAGGAGGTGTCTGTGTACTACCAGGGGCAGCGCTGTACATAGGGCACACATTAGTACAATACAGGGGACACAGAACATTACAGTGACTGAGACACTACAACAGCACAGGTAACAGCAGCACAATGCTCAGTAAACAATACAGCTGGGATGTAGGGAAGCAGAGGATGTGTCTGTGTACTACCAGGGGCATCGCTGTACATAGGGCACACATTAGTACAATACAGGGGACACATAACATTACAGTGACTGAGACACTACAACAGCACAGGTAACAGCAGCACAATGCTCAGTACACAATACAGCTGGGATGTAGGGAAGCAGAGGAGGTGTCCGTGTACCACCAGGGGCAGCGCTATACATAGTGCACACATTAGTACAATACAGGGGACACAGAACATTACAGTGACTGAGACACTACAACAGCACAGCTAACAGCAGCACAATGCTCAGTACACAATACAGCTGGGATGTAGGGAAGCAGAGGAGGTGTCCGTGTACCACCAAGGGCAGCGCTGTACATAGTGCACACATTAGTACAATACAGGGGACACAGAACATTACAGTGACTGAGACACTACAACAGCACAGGTAACAGCAGCACAATGCTCAGTACACAATACAGCTGGGATGTAGCGGAAGGTCGTCTTCTACAGGGAAAATTCAAACTAAATGCAGATATGGACCTGTACATGGACTTCTACATGGAAATGTCCAAGAAGATGGCCTTAGGATATCTGTGGGATGTGGGGCATCCCTCTGTGCACTTGGCTTACTAGTCCCCATTCTAATCACTCCTACCCCTTGTTTGTAGCGAGCTTTGCTAGTCGATTGGAGTAATGTGTTGGGAATTGATCATTCTCTTGTCCATTTGGTGACTGTCCATGTATTTGGGAGGTTGTCGGCACCTCTCCTGAGGAGCACTCTCTGTGTTTACGTTATGATGATGGGCTCGGCCCCTGGTTGGGGACCTTGTGGGAAAGAACAGCCACATTAGGAGCAGTGTGACTGCCACTAGGTTCACGTACCTGTAGGCCTCAGTTTCCCAACCACGCTGGGGTCCTGGTTATGGATCTGGTGACTTTGAGTGGACCCTGCAGCTATTTTGTTGTCATCTGAATGCAAAGGCAAATGTTGGTCCTAATGGGGACCTGTCTCTTTTAGGCACCACCATACATTAAGTCATTAATGACCGTTATCCATGTTTGTATGTTTCATTGGGTACTGATGTATCTGCCATTTGCCGCTAGTGTCTATAGTCGGACTGGTACATTACAATGATAATGGTATATACTGTAAAATAGTCCTTACCCGTGCATTGTTTTATTCCTCATGTTACGCCTCTGGTCACCGCGCACACTCCTAGTTTTTAGATCGGTTGAGTTTATTTTATTTTTAGATTCAGTATTTCCATCCAACTTTCTGTAAAGAAAACAGACAGAAATCACAGCAATGTGACTGGTGACACTGCACTCCGACTGGTGACACTGCACTCACTCTGCACTGTGACAGGTGACACTGCACTCCGCAGCTCCACACTCCGCGCTGTGACTGGTGACACTGCACTCACTCCACACTGTGACATGTGACACTGCATTTACTCCACATACTGCACTGTGACTGGTGACACTGCACTTCGCAGCTCCACACTCCACACTATGACAGGTGACACTGCACTCACTCCACACTGTGACAGGTGACACTGCACTCACTCCACACTGTGACAGGTGACACTGCACTCACTCCACACTGTGACAGGTGACACTGCACTCACTCCACACTGTGACAGGTGACACTGCACTCACTCCACACTGTGACAGGTGACACGGCACACACTCCGAGCTGTGACACTCCACCCCCATCCCACTCTCACCCCTCCCCCACGCGAATGGCCAGCATTGACATTGCATTCCCATGCCCATACATGCCACCACCACCTGTATGCCCCATTACACCCTTGACAGCAACATAGTAAATCGATGATGACGTTCGCAGTTAGAGTTTCCATCTGCACAGAAATGCGCCATCGGGGCAGGTGCCAAATTCGGTTCACTCCAAGTGAACCGGAATCCGCCCCTCAGTCCACAATCTGCACTGTGAATGGCGACACTGCACGGGGGAGCAATGTTTTATATATGCACAGACGCTGGGTGAGAGCTGGCATGGCAAACTGCTAGTTCACTGTCCCGTTGGCACCTAGCAGTGCGTGCGGAGGACGGAGGGTGATGGGCTGTGCATATGGGAATTAGGCAGTGATGCAGTTGCTGAGGGCGGGCAGTTGATATCACGTGATGTCATCTGCCCGCCCTCTTCCTGTACGGGGAACACACAAAGCTTAGGCGCTATAGAGGGTCTTCGTTTTGTGGGCTCCTTCCAAATCATTTACTGGTCTGTGACCACCGAATGGTTTGGTCTCCGCAGCCAAGGCTGCTTATGCAAAACACCCATTCGCAGCCATGCAGGGGAATTCACCGAGCGGGGGGAGGCCGGCGGCTGCGCGGGTGGCGTTTTATCTACATGCAATTCTGCAAAAAAAGCAGCGCTGTGTGTGGACCAGAATAAGGTCCTCAGTCCGCACTCTATACTCTGCACTGTGCACTATGACTGGTTCTGCACTGTGACAATCCACGGAGCAACACTGCACACTCAGCACTGCAACACTCCACACTCCCCACTAAGCACTGCAACACTCGGCAGTCAGCACTGTGACACTAGGCACTGCGACACTCGGCAGTCAGCACTGCGACACTCGGCAGTCAGCACTGCGACACTCGGCAGTCAGCACTGCGACACTCGGCAGTCAGCACTGCGACACTCCACACTCCCCACTCAGCACTGCGACACTCCCAACTCAGCACTGCGACACTCCCCACTCAGCACTGCGACACTCGGCAGTCAGCACTGTGGCATTCAGCACTGCAACACTCGGCAGTCAGCACTGCGACACTCGGCAGTCAGCACTGTGGCATTCAGCACTGCGACACTCGGCAGTCAGCACTGCGACACTCGGCAGTCAGCACTGCGACACTCGGCAGTCAGCACTGCGACACTCGGCACTTAGCACTGTGACACTCGGCACTGTGACACTTCACACTTAGCAGTGTGACACTCGGCACTGCGACACTCAGCACTGTGACACTCCGGACTTAGCACTGTGACACTAGGCACTGCGATACTCGGCAGTCAGCGCTGCGACACTCAGCACTGCGGTACTTGGCAGTCGGCACTGTGACACTCGGCCTTCGGCACTGTGACACTCAGCAGTCAGCAGAGCGCCACTCGCCACTCAGCATTGCAACACTCGCCAGTCAGCACTGCGACACTCCGCACTTAGCACTGTGACACTAGGCACTGCAACACTCCACACTCGGCAGTCAGCACTGCGACACTTGGCAATCAGCACTGCAACACTCGGCAATCAGCACTGCAACACTCGAAACTGTGACATTCCACAATTAGCACTGTGACACTCTGCACTGCGGCTCTTAGCACCGTGACACTCCGCATTTAGCACTGTGAAACTAGGCACTGCAACACTCGGCAGTCGGCACTGCGACACTCTGCCGTCAGCACTGCGACACTCGGCAGTCAGCACTGTGACACTCGGCACTGCGACACTCAGCACTGTGACACACGGCACTTAGCACTGTGACACTAGGCACTGCGACACTCCACACTCAGCAGTCAGCACTGCGACACTTGGCAGTCAGCACTGCGACACTCGGCAATCAGCACTGCAACACTCGGCAATCAGCACTGCAACACTCGGCACTGTGACAATCCACAATTAGCACTGTGACACTCGGCACTGAGGCACTTAGCACCGTGACACTCCGCATTTAGCACTGTGAAACTAGGCACTGCGTCACTCGGCAGTCGGATCTGCGACACTCGGCAGTCAGCACTGTGATACTCGGCAGTCAGCTCTGCGACACTCGGCACTGCGGTACTCGGCAGTCGGCACTGTGACACTCGGTACTGTGGCACTCGCCAGTCAGCACTGCGACACTCGCCAGTCAGCACTGCGACACTCCGCACTTAGCACTGTGACACTCGGCGCTGTGACACATGGCACTTAGCACTGTGACACTCAGCAGTGTGACACTATGACACTATGCACTTAGAACTGTGACACTAGGCACTGCGACACTCCACACTCGGCAGCCAGCACTGCAACACTTGGCAGTCAGCACTGCGACACTGGGCAATCAGCACTGCAACACTCGGCACTGTGACAATCCAAAATTAGCACTGTGAAACTCGGCACTGAGGCACTTAGCACCGTGACACTCCGCATTTAGCACTGTGAAACTAGGCACTGCGACTCTCGGCATTCGGAACTGCGACACTCGGCAGTCGGCACTGTGACACTCTGTCCTGCGACACTCGCCAGTCAGCACTGCGACACTCGCCAGTCAGCACTGCGACATTCGGCACTGTGACACTCCACACTTAACACTGTGACACTCGGCACTGTGACACCCGGCAGTGAGACACTCTGCACCCGGCAGACAGCACTGCGACACACGGCAGTCAGCACTGCGACACACAGCAGTCAGCACTGCACTGTGACACTAGGCAGTGTGACGATCCACACTTTGCACTGTGGCACTCGGTAGTGTGACAATTAGAACTTAGCAGTGTGACACTCGGCACTGCGACACTCCGCACACAGCACTGTGACACTCGGCACTGCGACACAACACAGTCAGCACTGTGACACTAGGCACTGCAACACTCCACAGTCAGCACTGTGACACTAGGCACTGTGACACTTGGCAGTCAGCACTGTGGCAGTCGGCACTGTGACACTCCGGACACGGCACTGTGACACTAGGCACTGTGACACTAGGCACTGCAACACTCCACACTCGGCAGTCAGCACTGCGGCAGTCAGCACTGCGACCCTCTGCAGTCAGCACTGCGACCCTCTGCAGTCAGCACTGCGACACTCGGCAGTCAGCGCTGCGACACTCGGCAGTGCGATACTCGGCAGTCAGCACTGCGACACTCAGCAGTCGGCACTGCAACACTCGGCAGACAGCACCGTGACACTCGGCAGTCAGCACTGTGACACTAGGCACGTCAGCACTGCGACACTCGGCAGTCAGCACTGCGGCAGTCAGCAATGCAACACTCCCCACTCAGCACTGAAACACTCCCCACTCAGCACGGCACTGTGACAATCCGCAATTAGCACTGTAAAACTCGACACTGTGCCTTTCTGCAGTCAGCACTGTGACACTAAGCACTGCGACAATCAGCACTGTGACACTCCGCACTTAGCACTGTGAACCTCGGCACTGTGACACTCGGCAGTGTGACGATCCGCATTTAGCACTGTGACACTCGGCACTGCGACACTCGGCAGTCGGCACTGTGACAGTCGGCACTGCGACACTCCGCACATAGCACTGTGACACTAGGCACTGCAACACTCCACACTCGCCAGGCAGCTCTGCGACACTCGGCACTTCGATACTCGGCAGTCAGCACCATGACACTCGGCAGTCAGCACTGCGGCACTCGGCAGTCAGCACTGCGGCACTCGGCAGTCAGCACTGCAACAGTCGACACTGCGACACTCGACAGTCAGCACTGTGACACTCGGCAGTCAGCACTGCGGCACTGCAACACTCGGCAGCCGGCATGCGACACTAGGCATGTCAGCACTGTGACACTAGACAGTCAGCATTGCGGCAGTCAGCACTGCGACACTCAGCAGTCAGCAGCGCGACACTCGCCACTCAGCATTGCAACACTCGCCAGTCAGCACTGCGACACTCCGCACTTAGCACTGTGACACTCGGCGCTGTGAATCTCGGCAGTGTGACACTAGGCACTTAGAACTGTGACACTAGGCACTGCAACACTCCACACTCGGCAGTCAGCACTGTGACACTTGGCAATCAGCACTGCAACACTCGGCAATCAGCACTGCAACACTCGGCACTGTGACATTCCACAATTAGCACTGTGACACTCTGCACTGCGGCACTTAGCACCGTGACACTCCGCATTTAGCACTGTGAAACTAGGCACTGCAACACTCGGCAGTCGGCACTGCGACACTCTGCAGTCAGCACTGCGACACTCGGCAGTCAGCACTGCGACACTCGGCACTGTGACACTTCACACTTAGCACTGTGACACTCGGCACTGCGACACTCAGCACTTACCACTGTGACACTAGGCACTGCGACACTCGGCAGTCAGCGCTGCGACACTCAGCATTGCGGTACTTGGCAGTCGGCACTGTGACACTCGGCCTTCGGCACTGCGACACTCAGCAGTCAGCAGCGTGACACTCGCCAGTCAGCACTGTGACACTCGCCAGTCAGCATTGCGACACTCCGCACTTAGCACTGTGACACTCGGCGCTGTGACACACGGCACTTAGCACTGTGACACTAGGCACTGCGACACTCCACACTCGGCAGTCAGCACTGCGACACTTGGCAGTCAGCACTGCGACACTCGGCAATCAGCACTGTAACACTCGGCAATCAGCACTGCAACACTCGGCACTGTGACAATCCACAATTAGCACTGTGACACTCGGCACTGAGGCACTTAGCACCGTGACACTCCGCATTTAGCACTGTGAAACTAGGCACTGCGACACTCGGCATTCAGAACTGCGACACTCGGCAGTCAGCACTGTGATACTCGGCAGTCAGCTCTGCGACACTCGGCACTGCGGTACTCGGCAGTCGGCACTGTGACACTCGGTACTGTGGCACTCGCCAGTCAGCACTGCGACACTCGCCAGTCAGCACTGCGACACTCCACACTTAGCACTGTGACACTTGGCGCTGTGACACACGGCACTTAGCACTGTGACACTCGGCAGTGTGACACTCTGCACTTAGAACTGTGACACTAGGCACTGCGACACTCCACACCCGGCAGTCAGCACTGCAAAACACGGCAGTCAGCACTGCAACACATGGCAGTCAGCACTGCGGCAGTCAGCGCTGCGACACTCGGCAGTCAACGCTGCGGCACTCGGCAGTCAGCGCTGCGACACTCGGCAGTCAGCGCTGCGACACTCGGCAGTCAGCGCTGCGACACTCGGTACTGCGACACTCGCCAGTCAGCACTGCGACACTCGCCAGTCAGCACTGCGACACTTGGCGCTGTGACACACGGCACTTAGCACTGTGACACTCGGCAGTGTGGCACTCTGCACTTAGAACTGTGACACTAGGCACTGCGACACTCCACACCCGGCAGTCAGCACTGCGACACACGGCAGTCAGCACAGCAACACATGGCAGTCAGCACTGCGGCAGTCAGCGCTGCGACACTCGGCAGTCAGCGCTGCAACACTCGGCAGTCGGCACTGTGACACTCGGTACTGCGACACTCGCCAGTCAGCACTGCGACACTCGCCAGTCAGCACTGCGACACTTTGCACTTAGCACTGTGACACTCGGTGCTGTGACACATGGCACTTAGCATTGTGACACTCGGCAGTGTGACACTCTGCACTTAGAACTGTGACACTAGGCACTGCGACACTCCACACCCGGCAGTCGGCACTGCGACACACGGCAGTCAGCACTGTGACACATGGCAGTCAGCACTGCGACACTCGGCAGTCAGCACTGCGACACTCGGCAGTCAGCACTGCACTGTGACACTCGGCAGTGTGACGATCCGCACTTAGCACTATGACACTCGGCATTGCGACACTCCGCACACAGCACTGTGACACTCGGCACTGCGACACAACACAGTCAGCACTGTGACACTAGGCACTGTGACACTTGGCAGTTAGCACTGTGGCAGTCGGCACTGCTACACTCCACACACAGCACTGCGACACTAGGCACTGCAACACTCCACACTCGGCAGTCAGCACTGCGACAGTCAGCACTGCAACACTCTGCAATTAGCGCTGCGACACTCGTCAGTCAGCGCTTTCACAGTCGGCACTGTCGCAGTCGGCACTGCGACACTCGGCAGTCAGCGCTGCGACACTTAGCACTATGACACTCCGCACTTAGCACTGTGAACCTCGGCAGTGTGACGATCCGCACTTAGCACTGTGACACTCAGCAGTGTGACACTCGGCAGTCGGCACTGCGACACTCTGCAGTCAGTGCTGCGACACTCGGCACTGCGATACTCCACACTCGGCACGGCGACATTCCACACTGTGACACTCCACACTTAGCACTGTGACACTAGGCACTGCGACACTTGACAGTCAGCACTGTGACACTCGGCAGTCAGCACTTCGACACTCTGGACTGTGACACTCCCCACTCAGCACTGCAACACTCGGCACTGTGACAATCTGCACTTAGCACTTTTACACTCGACACTGAGCCACTCTGCAGTCAGCACTGTGACACTAGGCACTGCGACACTCGGCAGTCAGCCCTGCGACACTCGGCACTGTGACACTCCGCACTTTGCACTGTAAACCTCGGCAGTGTGACGATCCGCACTTAGCACTGTGACACTCAGCAGTGTGACACTCGGCAGTCGGCACTGTGACACTCGGCAGTCAGCACTGCGACACTCGGCACTGCAACACTCGACAGTCAGCACAGCGACACTCGGCAGTCAGCACTGCGACACTCGGCAGTCAGCACTGCGACACTCGGCAGTCAGAACCGCGACACTCGGCAGTCAGCACTGCGACACATCACTGTGACACTCTGCACCTACCACTGTGACACTAGGCACTGTGACACTCGGCACTGCGACACTCGGCACTGCGACACTCGGCACTGCGACACTCGGCAGTCGGCACTGCGACACTCGGCAGTCGGCACCGCGACACTCGGCAGTCGGCACTGCGACACAGCACTGTGACTCTCTGCACTTAGCACTGTGACACTCGGCACTGCGACACTCGGCAGTAGTCACTGCGACACTAGGCACTGCGACACTCGGCAGTCAGCACCGCAACACTTGTCAGTCAGCACTGCGACACATCACTGTGACACTCCGCACCTAGCACTGTGACACTAGGCACTGCGACACTCTGCACTGTAACACTCGGCAGTCGGCACTGTGACACTTGGCAGTCGGCACTGCGACACTCGGCAGTCGGCACCGCGACACTCGGCAGTCGGCACTGCGACACAGCACTGTGACACTCTGCACTTAGCACTGTGACACTAGGCACTGCAACACTCAGCACTTAGCACTGTGACACTTGTCAGTCAGCACTGCAACACTCGGCAGTCAGCACTGCGGCACTCAGCACTGCAACACTCCACACTCCATTTACAGCTGCACCCACTACATGTAATGACATCACTCAGGCCGAAGGATATACTACAACAACATACCTTCCAAAAGTCTACATGGAAGTTGGGACTCCAATGTGTGGCAAAGCTGCAGGGTACCAAAAAGTGGGAGTGGTCTTAGCAATGAGGGGGTAGTCTTGTGTGCTACACTGTCAAGCCACGCCTCTTGGTTTCATCATTTTGGGGGCATGCCTAACTGACATGAATAGATGCTGTGCACAGGTGTCTATTCACTGCTGCACAGTCAGCGAGTGACAGGGGGACTCCCACCAGTCCCCCACCCCCAATGCTGGACCCTGCTGCCCACAGGTGGAACAGCAGGACAGTCCTAAAAAAGTTGGTAGGTCTACAACAAACTTCAGATCAGTGCCGCTATCAGTAATGTCCCCACGTCTGTCACACTGACCTGTAGCTGATACATCTACTACATGTAATGACATCACATAATGTCCCCACGTCTGTCACACTGACCTGTAGCTGATGTATCTACTACATCTACTACATGTAATGACATCACATAATGTCCCCACATCTGTCACACTGACCTGTAGCTGATACATCTACTACATGTAATGACATCACATAATGTCCCCACGTCTGTCACACTGACCTGTAGCTGATGTATCTACTACATCTACTACATGTAATGACATCACATAATGTCCCCACGTCTGTCACACTGACCTGTAGCTGATGCACCTACTACATGTAATGACATCACATAATGTCCCCACATCTGTCACACTGACCTGTAGCTGATGCACCTACTACATGTAATGACATCACATAATGTCCCCACGTCTGTCACACTGACCTGTAGCTGATGCACCTACTACATGTAATGACATCACATAATGTCCCCACGTCTGTCACACTGACCTGTAGCTGATGCATCTACTACATGTAATGACATCACATAATGTCCCCACGTCTGTCACACTGACCTGTAGCTGATGCACCTACATCTACTACATGTAATGACATCACATAATGTCCCCACGTCTGTCACACTGACCTGTAGCTGATGCACCTACTACTTCAGAAAAGCAAACTTTGAATTATTCAGGGAAGCCCTAACAGGAATTGAGTGGGAAACGGTTATTGAGGGAAAAAATGCAGAGGAAATGTGGGATACTCTAAAAAAGATGCTTGATTCACTAACTATTGAATACATTCCTAAAGTAACTAAAGGTAAATTCAACAAAAAAAAAGCCACCATGGTTGGACAAAGAAGTAAGGTCAGCTATCAACAATAAAACCAGAGCCTTTAAATTCTATAAAAATAACTTGAATGAGGAGGCGTTCGCAAAATACAAAGAATCAAATAAAACTTGTAAAGGGGTAATCAAAGCAGCTAAAATATTATATGAAGAGTGCATAGCCACTGAAAGCAAAACCAACCCAAAGAAGTTTTTTAAATACATAAATAGTAAACGTTTAATTAAGGAAAACATAGGCCCACTAACTGATACTAGTGGAAAAAGTGTTACTGAGGACAAGGGAAAAGCAAAACTGTTAAATGAGTTCTTCTCATCAGTATTTACTAAGGAAGAGCAGACTGTGGAACAAAAATTTACCACAAACGGGACAAATAAGCCAGATCTCATTGTGGATTTCACGCCGAAGGAAATAATACTGAGGCTAAGCAAACTCAAAACAAATAAATCACCAGGGCCACATGGGATTCATCCTAGGGTATTAATGGAATTAAGGGATGAACTAGCTACCCCTTACATTATATCTTTAGCAAGTCACTATCGTCAGGTATAGTACCAAAAGATTGGAAAATAGCAGAGGTAGTGCCAATATTTAAAAAAGGAAAAAAGGAAGATCCCGCTAATTACAGACCCGTTAGTTTAACATCAATTGTGGGTAAACTATTTGAAGGATTTTTAAGGGATGGTATCCAGGAATATTTAGATCATCACCGTCTACTCAGTACTAACCAACATGGGTTCGTGAAAAATCGTTCATGCCAAACTAATCTACTAGGGTTCTATAAAGAGGTCAGCAAAAACGTCGATAATGGAAATGCTGTAAATGTGATTTTCCTAGATTTCGCTAAAGCATTTGATACTGTCCCACACAAGAGATTGATTAATAAAATGGAGAACCTAGGATTGGGTGAAAATATTTGCAGATGGGTAGGGAATTGGCTATGTAATAGAAAACAAAGAGTGGTTGTGAATGGTGCCGTATCAGATATGATACCGGTACTAAGTGGAGTGCCCCAGGGTTCGGTTTTGGGGCCCATTTTGTTTAACATTTTTATTAACGATATTGGGATAGGGTTACTCAGCAATGTATCCATCTTTGCGGACGATACAATACTTAGCAAAGTCATCTAATCATCAGAAGATGTCACCATGCTTCAAAATGATCTTGCAATTCTAGATGAGTGGGCAAAAAAATGGAAGATGAGGTTCAATGTAGATAAATGTAAGGTTATGCACCTTGGGAGACACAACCAGTGTGCAAGTTACAACCTTAGTGGAGATGATCTGGGTAATTCTATACTTGAAAAGGATCTAGGAGTCCAAATAGACAGCAAACTAGGATGTAGTGCCCATTGTAATGTAGCTACAAAAAAGGCCAACAAAATTCTGGCATGTATTAAGAGGGGAATGGAAACTAGGGACTCAAGGGTAATTAAGCCACTATATAAAGCATTGGTGAGACCTCACCTAGAGTACGGAGTACAGTTCTGGGCCCTACACTATAAAAAGGACATCATAGAATTAGAAAAAGTCCAAAGGCGAGCAACAAAGCTTATTAGGGGAATGGAGAATTTAAGCTACGGGGAGAGATTAAGCAATTTGGGACTATTTACATTAGAAAAGAGATGTTTAAGGGGGGACATGCTCAACATGTACAAGTATATCAAGGGCCAATATAAGGAACTGTCACACACCCTCTTTTCTACTAGAAAGGAATCTAGGACGCGAGGGCATGAGTATAGATTAGAAGAAAAAAGATTTCATTCAGCTAGTAGAAAGAATTTCTTTACGGTCAGAACAGTCAAACTCTGGAACTCTCTTCCCAGAGAGGTGGTAACGGCTGGCTCATTAAATGCGTTCAAGGCAAAGTTGGACAAACATTTACTGGAGAAAAACATCCATGGGTACAAATAAGAAATATAATTTGTCTGTAAAATACCAGAACCTACCAAATCAGCAATGGATATCTATACCAGGTTGAACTAGATGGACGCAAGTCTTTTTTCAGCCTTACCTACTATGTAACTATATGTAATGACATCACATAATGTCCCCACATCTGTCACACTGACCTGTAGCTGATGCATCTACTACATGTAATGACATCACATAATGTCCCCACGTCTGTCACACTGACCTGTAGCTGATGCACCTACTACATGTAATGACATCACATAATGTCCCCACGTCTGTCACACTGACCTGTAGCTGATGCACCTACTACATGTAATGACATCACATAATGTCCCCACGTCTGTCACACTGACCTGTAGCTGATGCATCTACTACATGTAATGACATCATATAATGTCCCCACGTCTGTCACACTGACCTGTAGCTGATGCATCTACTACATGTAATGACATCACATAATGTCCCCACGTCTGTCACACTGACCTGTAGCTGATGCATCAACTACATCTACTACATGTAATGACATCACATAATGTCCCCACGTCTGTCACACTGACCTGTAGCTGATGCATCTACTACATGTAATGACATCACATAATGTCCCCACGTCTGTCACACTGACCTGTAGCTGATGCATCTACTACATGTAATGACATCACATAATGTCCCCACGTCTGTCACACTGACCTGTAGCTGATGCACCTACTACATGTAATGACATCACATAATGTCCCCACGTCTGTCACACTGACCTGTAGCTGATGCATCTACTACATGTAATGACATCACATAATGTCCCCACGTCTGTCACACTGACCTGTAGCTGCTGCATCTACTACATGTAATGACATCACATAATGTCCCCACGTCTGTCACACTGACCTGTAGCTGATGCACCTACTACATGTAATGACATCACATAATGTCCCCACGTCTGTCACACTGACCTGTAGCTGATGCATTTACTACATGTAATGACATCACATAATGTCCCCACGTCTGTCACACTGACCTGTAGCTGATGCATCAACAACATCTACTACATGTAATGACATCACATAATGTCCCCACGTCTGTCACACTGACCTGTAGCTGATGCATCTACTACATGTAATGACATCACATAATGTCCCCACGTCTTTCACACTGACCTGTAGCTGATGCACCTACTACATGTAAAGACATCACATAATGTCCCCACGTCTGTCACACTGACCTGTAGCTGATGCACCTACTACATGTAATGACATCACATAATGTCCCCACGTCTGTCACACTGACCTGTAGCTGATGCATCTACTACATGTAATGACATCACATAATGTCCCCACGTCTGTCACACTGACCTGTAGCTGATGCATCTACTACATGTAATGACATCACATAATGTCCCCACGTCTGTCACACTGACCTGTAGCTGATGCATCTACAACATCTACTACATGTAATGACATCACATAATGTCCCCACGTCTGTCACACTGACCTGTAGCTGATGCATCTACTACATGTAATGACATCACATAATGTCCCCACGTCTGTCACACTGACCTGTAGCTGATGCATCTACTACATGTAATGACATCACATAATGTTCCCACGTCTGTCACACTCACCTGTAGCTGATGCATCTACTACATGTAATGACATCACATAATGTCCCCACGTCTGTCACACTGACCTGTAGCTGATGCATCTACTACATGTAATGTCATCACATAATGTCCCCACGTCTGTCACACTGACCTGTAGCTGATGCATCTACTACATCAACTACATGTAATGACATCACATAATGTCCCCACGTCTGTCACACTGACCTGTAGCTGATGCATCTACTACATGTAATGACATCACATAATGTCCCCACGTCTGTCACACTGACCTGTAGCTGCTGCATCTACTACATGTAATGACATCACATAATGTCCCCACGTCTGTCACACTGACCTGTAGCTGATGCACCTACTACATGTAATGACATCACATAATGTCCCCACGTCTGTCACACTGACCTGTAGCTGATGCATTTACTACATGTAATGACATCACATAATGTCCCCACGTCTGTCACACTGACCTGTAGCTGATGCATCTACTACATGTAATGACATCACATAATGTCCCCACGTCTGTCACACTGACCTGTAGCTGATGCATCTACTACATGTAATGACATCACATAATGTCCCCACGTCTGTCACACTGACCTGTAGCTGATGCATCTACTACATGTAATGACATCACATAATGTCCCCACGTCTGTCACACTGACCTGTAGCTGATGCATCTACTACATGTAATGACATCACATAATGTCCCCACGTCTGTCACACTGACCTGTAGCTGATGCATCTACAACATCTACTACATGTAATGACATCACATAATGTCCCCACGTCTGTCACACTGACCTGTAGCTGCTGCATCTACTACATGTAATGACATCACATAATGTCCCCACGTCTGTCACACTGACCTGTAGCTGATGCATCTACTACATGCAATGACATCACATAATGTTCCCACGTCTGTCACACTGACCTGTAGCTGATGCATCTACTACATGTAATGACATCACATAATGTCCCCACGTCTGTCACACTGACCTGTAGCTGATGCATCTACTACATGTAATGTCATCACATAATGTCCCCACGTCTGTCACACTGACCTGTAGCTGATGCATCTACTACATGTAATGACATCACATAATGAACCCACGTCTGTCACACTGACCTGTAGCTGATGCATCTACTACATGTAATGACATCACATAATGTCCCCACGTCTGTCACACTGACCTGTAGCTGATGCATCTACTACATATAATGACATCACATAATGTCCCCAGGTCTGTCACACTGACCTGTAGCTGATGCATCTACTACATGTAATGACATCACATAATGTCCCCACGTCTGACACACTGACCTGTAGCTGATGCACCTACTACATGTAATGACATCACATAATGAACCCACGTCTGTCACACTGACCTGTAGCTGATGCACCTACTACATGTAATGACATCACATAATGAACCCACGTCTGTCACACTGACCTGTAGCTGATGCATCTACTACATGTAATGACATCACATAATGTCCCCACGTCTGTCACACTGACCTGTAGCTGATGTATCTACTACATGTAATGACATCACATAATGTCCCCACGTCTGTCACACTGACCTGTAGCTGATACATCTACTACATGTAATGACATCACATAATGTCCCCACGTCTGTCACACTGACCTGTAGCTGATGCATCTACTACATGTAATGACATCACATAATGAACCCACGTCTGTCACACTGACCTGTAGCTGATGCACCTACTACATGTAATGACATCACATAATGTCCCCACGTCTGTCACACTGACCTGTAGCTGATGCATCTACTACATGTAATGACATCACATAATGAACCCACGTCTGTCACACTGACCTGTAGCTGATGCACCTACTACATGTAATGACATCACATAATGTCCCCACGTCTGTCACACTGACCTGTAGCTGATGCATCTACTACATGTAATGACATCACATAATGTCCCCACGTCTGTCACACTGACCTGTAGCTGATGCATCTACTACATGTAATGACATCACATAATGTCCCCACGTCTGTCACACTGACCTGTAGCTGATGCATCTACTACATGTAATGACATCACATAATGTCCCCACGTCTGTCACACTGACCTGTAGCTGATGCATCTACAACACCTACTACATGTAATGACATCACATAATGTCCCCACGTCTGTCACACTGACCTGTAGCTGATGCATCTACTACATGTAATGTCATCACATAATGTCCCCACGTCTGTGACACTGACCTGTAGCTGATGCATCTACTACATCTACTACATGTAATGACATCACATAATGTCCCCACGTCTGTCACACTGACCTGTAGCTGATGCATCTACAACATCTACTACATGTAATGACATCACATAATGTTCCCACGTCTGTCACACTGACCTGTAGCTGATGCATCTACTACATGTAATGACATCACATAATGTCCCCACGTCTGTCACACTGACCTGTAGCTGATGCATCTACTACATGTAATGTCATCACATAATGTCCCCACGTCTGTCACACTGACCTGTAGCTGATGCATCTACTACATGTAATGACATCACATAATGTCCCCACGTCTGTCACACTGACCTGTAGCTGATGCATCTACTACATGTAATGACATCACATAATGTCCCCACGTCTGTCACACTGACCTGTAGCTGATGCATCTACATCTACTACATGTAATGACATCACATAATGTCCCCACGTCTGTCACACTGACCTGTAGCTGATGCATCTACTACATGTAATGACATCACATAATGTCCCCGCGTCTGTCACACTGACCTGTAGCTGATGCATCTACTACATGTAATGACATCACATTATGTCCCCACGTCTGTCACACTGACCTGTAGCTGATGCATCTACTACATGTAATGACATCACATAATGTCCCCACGTCTGTCACACTGATCTGTAGCTGATGCATCTACTACATGTAATGACATCACATAATGTCCCCACGTCTGTCACAATGACCTGTAGCTGATGCATCTACTACATGTAATGACATCACATAATGTCCCCACGTCTGTCACACTGACCTGTAGCTGATGCATCTACTACATGTAATGTCATCACATAATGTCCCCACGTCTGTCACACTGACCTGTAGCTGATGCATCTACTACATGTAATGACATCACATAATGTCCCCACGTCTGTCACACTGACCTGTAGCTGATGCATCTACAACATGTAATGACATCACATAATTTCCCCACGTCTCTCACACTGACCTGTAGCTGATGCATCTACTACATGTAATGACATCACATAATGTCCCCATGTCTGTCACACTGACCTGTAGCTGATGCATCTACTACATGTAATGACATGACACAAGGTCCCCACATCTGTCATACTGACCTGTAGCTGATGCATCTACTACATGTAATGACATCACATAATGTCCTCACGTCTGTCACACTGACCTGTAGCTGATGCATCTACTACATGTAATGACATCACATAATGTCCCCGCGTCTGTCACACTGACCTGTAGCTGATGCATCTACTACATGTAATGACATCACATAATGTCCTCGCGTCTGTCACACTGACCTGTAGCTGATGCATCTACTACATGTAATGACATCACATAATGTCCCCGCGTCTGTCACACTGACCTGTAGCTGATGCATCTACTACATGTAATGACATCACATAATGTCCCCACGTCTGTCACACTGACCTGTAGCTGATGCATCTACTACATGTAATGTCATCACATAATGTCCCCACGTCTGTCACACTGACCTGTAGCTGATGCATCTACAACATGTAATGACATCACATAATGTCCCCACGTCTCTCACACTGACCTGTAGCTGATGCATCTACTACATGTAATGACATCACATAATGTCCCCATGTCTGTCACACTGACCTGTAGCTGATGCATCTACTACATGTAATGACATGACACAAGGTCCCCACATCTGTCATACTGACCTGTAGCTGATGCATCTACTACATGTAATGACATCACATAATGTCCTCACGTCTGTCACACTGACCTGTAGCTGATGCATCTACTACATGTAATGACATCACATAATGTCCCCGCGTCTGTCACACTGACCTGTAGCTGATGCATCTACTACATGTAATGACATCACATAATGTCCCCACGTCTGTCACACGGACCTGTAGCTGATACATCTACTACATGTAATGACATCACATAATGTCCCCACGTCTGTCACACTGACCTGTAGCTGATGCATCAACTACATCTACTACATGTAATGACATCACATAATGTCCCCACGTCTGTCACACTGACCTGTAGCTGATGCATCTACTACATGTAATGACATCACATAATGTCCCCACATCTGTCATACTGACCTGTAGCTGATGCATCTACTACATGTAATGACATCACATAATGTCCCCACGTCTGTCACACTGACCTGTAGCTGATGCATCTACTACATGTAATGACATCACATAATGTCCCCACGTCTGTCACACTGACCTGTAGCTGATGCATCTACAACACCTACTACATGTAATGACATCACATAATGTCCCCACGTCTGTCACACTGACCTGTAGCTGATGCATCTACTACATGTAATGTCATCACATAATGTCCCCACGTCTGTGACACTGACCTGTAGCTGATGCATCTACTACATCTACTACATGTAATGACATCACATAATGTCCCCACGTCTGTCACACTGACCTGTAGCTGATGCATCTACAACATCTACTACATGTAATGACATCACATAATGTTCCCACGTCTGTCACACTGACCTGTAGCTGATGCATCTACTACATGTAATGACATCACATAATGTCCCCACGTCTGTCACACTGACCTGTAGCTGATGCATCTACTACATGTAATGTCATCACATAATGTCCCCACGTCTGTCACACTGACCTGTAGCTGATGCATCTACTACATGTAATGACATCACATAATGTCCCCACGTCTGTCACACTGACCTGTAGCTGATGCATCTACTACATGTAATGACATCACATAATGTCCCCACGTCTGTCACACTGACCTGTAGCTGATGCATCTACATCTACTACATGTAATGACATCACATAATGTCCCCACGTCTGTCACACTGACCTGTAGCTGATGCATCTACTACATGTAATGACATCACATAATGTCCCCGCGTCTGTCACACTGACCTGTAGCTGATGCATCTACTACATGTAATGACATCACATTATGTCCCCACGTCTGTCACACTGACCTGTAGCTGATGCATCTACTACATGTAATGACATCACATAATGTCCCCACGTCTGTCACACTGATCTGTAGCTGATGCATCTACTACATGTAATGACATCACATAATGTCCCCACGTCTGTCACAATGACCTGTAGCTGATGCATCTACTACATGTAATGAGATCACATAATGTCCCCACGTCTGTCACACTGACCTGTAGCTGATGCATCTACTACATGTAATGTCATCACATAATGTCCCCACGTCTGTCACACTGACCTGTAGCTGATGCATCTACTACATGTAATGACATCACATAATGTCCCCACGTCTGTCACACTGACCTGTAGCTGATGCATCTACAACATGTAATGACATCACATAATGTCCCCACGTCTCTCACACTGACCTGTAGCTGATGCATCTACTACATGTAATGACATCACATAATGTCCCCATGTCTGTCACACTGACCTGTAGCTGATGCATCTACTACATGTAATGACATGACACAAGGTCCCCACATCTGTCATACTGACCTGTAGCTGATGCATCTACTACATGTAATGACATCACATAATGTCCTCACGTCTGTCACACTGACCTGTAGCTGATGCATCTACTACATGTAATGACATCACATAATGTCCCCGCGTCTGTCACACTGACCTGTAGCTGATGCATCTACTACATGTAATGACATCACATAATGTCCTCACGTCTGTCACACTGACCTGTAGCTGATGCATCTACTACATGTAATGACATCACATAATGTCCCCGCGTCTGTCACACTGACCTGTAGCTGATGCATCTACTACATGTAATGACATCACATAATGTCCTCACGTCTGTCACACTGACCTGTAGCTGATGCATCTACTACATGTAATGACATCACATAATGTCCCCGCGTCTGTCACACTGACCTGTAGCTGATGCATCTACTACATGTAATGACATCACATAATGTCCCCACGTCTGTCACACTGACCTGTAGCTGATGCATCTACTACATGTAATGTCATCACATAATGTCCCCACGTCTGTCACACTGACCTGTAGCTGATGCATCTACTACATGTAATGACATCACATAATGTCCCCACGTCTGTCACACTGACCTGTAGCTGATGCATCTACAACATGTAATGACATCACATAATGTCCCCACGTCTCTCACACTGACCTGTAGCTGATGCATCTACTACATGTAATGACATCACATAATGTCCCCATGTCTGTCACACTGACCTGTAGCTGATGCATCTACTACATGTAATGACATGACACAAGGTCCCCACATCTGTCATACTGACCTGTAGCTGATGCATCTACTACATGTAATGACATCACATAATGTCCTCACGTCTGTCACACTGACCTGTAGCTGATGCATCTACTACATGTAATGACATCACATAATGTCCCCGCGTCTGTCACACTGACCTGTAGCTGATGCATCTACTACATGTAATGACATCACATAATGTCCCCGCGTCTGTCACACTGACCTGTAGCTGATGCATCTACTACATGTAATGACATCACATAATGTCCCCACGTCTGTCACACGGACCTGTAGCTGATACATCTACTACATGTAATGACATCACATAATGTCCCCACGTCTGTCACACTGACCTGTAGCTGATGCATCAACTACATCTACTACATGTAATGACATCACATAATGTCCCCACGTCTGTCACACTGACCTGTAGCTGATGCATCTACTACATGTAATGACATCACATAATGTCCCCACGTCTGTCACACTGACCTGTAGCTGATGCATCTACTACATGAAATGACATCACATAATGTCCCCACGTCTGTCACACTGACCTGTAGCTGATGCATCTACTACATGTAATGACATGACACAATGTCCCCACATCTGTCATACTGACCTGTAGCTGATGCATCTACATCTACTTCATGTAATGACATCACATAATGTCCCCACGTCTGTCACACTGACCTGTAGCTGATGCATCTACTACATGTAATGACATCACATAATGTCCCCACGTCTGTCACACTGACCTGTATCTGATGCATCTACTACATGTAATGACATCACATAATGTCCCCGCGTCTGTCACACTGACCTGTAGCTGATGCATCTACTACATGTAATGACATCACATAATGTCCCCACGTCTGTCACACTGACCTGTAGCTGATGCATCTACTACATGTAATGACATCACATAATGTCCCCACGTCTGTCACACGGACCTGTAGCTGATGCATCTACTACATGTAATGACATCACATAATGTCCCCACGTCTGTCACACTGACCTGTAGCTGATGCATCTACATCTACTACATGTAATGACATCACATAATGTCCCCACGTCTGTCACACTGACCTGTAGCTGATGCATCTACTACATGCAATGACATCACATAATGTCCCCACGTCTGTCACACTGACCTGTAGCTGATGCATCTACTACATGTAATGACATCACATAATGTCTCCACGTCTGTCACACTGACCTGTAGCTGATGCATCTACTACATGTAATGACATCACATAATGTCCCCACGTCTGTCACACTGACCTGTAGCTGATACATCTACTACATGTAATGTCATCACATAATGTCCCCACGTCTGTCACACTGACCTGTAGCTGGTGCATCTACTACATGTAATGACATCACATAATGTCCCCACGCCTGTCACACTGACCTGTAGCTGATGTATCTACTACATGTAATGACATCACATAATGTCCCCACGTCTGTCACACTGACCTGTAGCTGATGCATCTACATCTACTACATGTAATGACATCACATAATGTCCCCATGTCTATCACACTGACCTGTATCTGATACATCTACTACATGTAATGACATCACATAATGTCCCCACGTCTGTCACACTGACCTGTAGCTGATACATCTAGTACATGTAATGACATCACATAATGTCCCCACGTCTGTCACACTGACCTGTAGCTGATGCATCTACTACATGTAATGACATCACATAATGTCCCCACGTCTGTCACACTGACCTGTAGCTGATGCATCTACTACATGTAATGACATCACATAATGTCCCCACGTCTGTCACACTGACCTGTAGCTGATGCATCTACATCTACTACATGTAATGACATCACATAATGTCCCCACGTCTGTCACACTGACCTGTAGCTGATGCATCTACTACATGTAATGACATCACATAATGTCCCCGCGTCTGTCACACTGACCTGTAGCTGATGCATCTACTACATGTAATGACATCACATTATGTCCCCACGTCTGTCACACTGACCTGTAGCTGATGCATCTACTACATGTAATGACATCACATAATGTCCCCACGTCTGTCACACTGATCTGTAGCTGATGCATCTACTACATGTAATGACATCACATAATGTCCCCACGTCTGTCACAATGACCTGTAGCTGATGCATCTACTACATGTAATGACATCACATAATGTCCCCACGTCTGTCACACTGACCTGTAGCTGATGCATCTACTACATGTAATGTCATCACATAATGTCCCCACGTCTGTCACACTGACCTGTAGCTGATGCATCTACTACATGTAATGACATCACATAATGTCCCCACGTCTGTCACACTGACCTGTAGCTGATGCATCTACAACATGTAATGACATCACATAATTTCCCCACGTCTCTCACACTGACCTGTAGCTGATGCATCTACTACATGTAATGACATCACATAATGTCCCCATGTCTGTCACACTGACCTGTAGCTGATGCATCTACTACATGTAATGACATGACACAAGGTCCCCACATCTGTCATACTGACCTGTAGCTGATGCATCTACTACATGTAATGACATCACATAATGTCCTCACGTCTGTCACACTGACCTGTAGCTGATGCATCTACTACATGTAATGACATCACATAATGTCCCCGCGTCTGTCACACTGACCTGTAGCTGATGCATCTACTACATGTAATGACATCACATAATGTCCTCGCGTCTGTCACACTGACCTGTAGCTGATGCATCTACTACATGTAATGACATCACATAATGTCCCCGCGTCTGTCACACTGACCTGTAGCTGATGCATCTACTACATGTAATGACATCACATAATGTCCCCACGTCTGTCACACTGACCTGTAGCTGATGCATCTACTACATGTAATGTCATCACATAATGTCCCCACGTCTGTCACACTGACCTGTAGCTGATGCATCTACAACATGTAATGACATCACATAATGTCCCCACGTCTCTCACACTGACCTGTAGCTGATGCATCTACTACATGTAATGACATCACATAATGTCCCCATGTCTGTCACACTGACCTGTAGCTGATGCATCTACTACATGTAATGACATGACACAAGGTCCCCACATCTGTCATACTGACCTGTAGCTGATGCATCTACTACATGTAATGACATCACATAATGTCCTCACGTCTGTCACACTGACCTGTAGCTGATGCATCTACTACATGTAATGACATCACATAATGTCCCCGCGTCTGTCACACTGACCTGTAGCTGATGCATCTACTACATGTAATGACATCACATAATGTCCCCACGTCTGTCACACGGACCTGTAGCTGATACATCTACTACATGTAATGACATCACATAATGTCCCCACGTCTGTCACACTGACCTGTAGCTGATGCATCAACTACATCTACTACATGTAATGACATCACATAATGTCCCCACGTCTGTCACACTGACCTGTAGCTGATGCATCTACTACATGTAATGACATCACATAATGTCCCCACATCTGTCATACTGACCTGTAGCTGATGCATCTACTACATGTAATGACATCACATAATGTCCCCACGTCTGTCACACTGACCTGTAGCTGATGCATCTACTACATGTAATGACATCACATAATGTCCCCACGTCTGTCACACTGACCTGTAGCTGATGCATCTACAACACCTACTACATGTAATGACATCACATAATGTCCCCACGTCTGTCACACTGACCTGTAGCTGATGCATCTACTACATGTAATGTCATCACATAATGTCCCCACGTCTGTGACACTGACCTGTAGCTGATGCATCTACTACATCTACTACATGTAATGACATCACATAATGTCCCCACGTCTGTCACACTGACCTGTAGCTGATGCATCTACAACATCTACTACATGTAATGACATCACATAATGTTCCCACGTCTGTCACACTGACCTGTAGCTGATGCATCTACTACATGTAATGACATCACATAATGTCCCCACGTCTGTCACACTGACCTGTAGCTGATGCATCTACTACATGTAATGTCATCACATAATGTCCCCACGTCTGTCACACTGACCTGTAGCTGATGCATCTACTACATGTAATGACATCACATAATGTCCCCACGTCTGTCACACTGACCTGTAGCTGATGCATCTACTACATGTAATGACATCACATAATGTCCCCACGTCTGTCACACTGACCTGTAGCTGATGCATCTACATCTACTACATGTAATGACATCACATAATGTCCCCACGTCTGTCACACTGACCTGTAGCTGATGCATCTACTACATGTAATGACATCACATAATGTCCCCGCGTCTGTCACACTGACCTGTAGCTGATGCATCTACTACATGTAATGACATCACATTATGTCCCCACGTCTGTCACACTGACCTGTAGCTGATGCATCTACTACATGTAATGACATCACATAATGTCCCCACGTCTGTCACACTGATCTGTAGCTGATGCATCTACTACATGTAATGACATCACATAATGTCCCCACGTCTGTCACAATGACCTGTAGCTGATGCATCTACTACATGTAATGACATCACATAATGTCCCCACGTCTGTCACACTGACCTGTAGCTGATGCATCTACTACATGTAATGTCATCACATAATGTCCCCACGTCTGTCACACTGACCTGTAGCTGATGCATCTACTACATGTAATGACATCACATAATGTCCCCACGTCTGTCACACTGACCTGTAGCTGATGCATCTACAACATGTAATGACATCACATAATGTCCCCACGTCTCTCACACTGACCTGTAGCTGATGCATCTACTACATGTAATGACATCACATAATGTCCCCATGTCTGTCACACTGACCTGTAGCTGATGCATCTACTACATGTAATGACATGACACAAGGTCCCCACATCTGTCATACTGACCTGTAGCTGATGCATCTACTACATGTAATGACATCACATAATGTCCTCACGTCTGTCACACTGACCTGTAGCTGATGCATCTACTACATGTAATGACATCACATAATGTCCCCGCGTCTGTCACACTGACCTGTAGCTGATGCATCTACTACATGTAATGACATCACATAATGTCCTCACGTCTGTCACACTGACCTGTAGCTGATGCATCTACTACATGTAATGACATCACATAATGTCCCCGCGTCTGTCACACTGACCTGTAGCTGATGCATCTACTACATGTAATGACATCACATAATGTCCTCACGTCTGTCACACTGACCTGTAGCTGATGCATCTACTACATGTAATGACATCACATAATGTCCCCGCGTCTGTCACACTGACCTGTAGCTGATGCATCTACTACATGTAATGTCATCACATAATGTCCCCACGTCTGTCACACTGACCTGTAGCTGATGCATCTACTACATGTAATGACATCACATAATGTCCCCACGTCTGTCACACTGACCTGTAGCTGATGCATCTACAACATGTAATGACATCACATAATGTCCCCACGTCTCTCACACTGACCTGTAGCTGATGCATCTACTACATGTAATGACATCACATAATGTCCCCATGTCTGTCACACTGACCTGTAGCTGATGCATCTACTACATGTAATGACATGACACAAGGTCCCCACATCTGTCATACTGACCTGTAGCTGATGCATCTACTACATGTAATGACATCACATAATGTCCTCACGTCTGTCACACTGACCTGTAGCTGATGCATCTACTACATGTAATGACATCACATAATGTCCCCGCGTCTGTCACACTGACCTGTAGCTGATGCATCTACTACATGTAATGACATCACATAATGTCCCCGCGTCTGTCACACTGACCTGTAGCTGATGCATCTACTACATGTAATGACATCACATAATGTCCCCACGTCTGTCACACGGACCTGTAGCTGATACATCTACTACATGTAATGACATCACATAATGTCCCCACGTCTGTCACACTGACCTGTAGCTGATGCATCAACTACATCTACTACATGTAATGACATCACATAATGTCCCCACGTCTGTCACACTGACCTGTAGCTGATGCATCTACTACATGTAATGACATCACATAATGTCCCCACGTCTGTCACACTGACCTGTAGCTGATGCATCTACTACATGAAATGACATCACATAATGTCCCCACGTCTGTCACACTGACCTGTAGCTGATGCATCTACTACATGTAATGACATGACACAATGTCCCCACATCTGTCATACTGACCTGTAGCTGATGCATCTACATCTACTTCATGTAATGACATCACATAATGTCCCCACGTCTGTCACACTGACCTGTAGCTGATGCATCTACTACATGTAATGACATCACATAATGTCCCCACGTCTGTCACACTGACCTGTATCTGATGCATCTACTACATGTAATGACATCACATAATGTCCCCGCGTCTGTCACACTGACCTGTAGCTGATGCATCTACTACATGTAATGACATCACATAATGTCCCCACGTCTGTCACACTGACCTGTAGCTGATGCATCTACTACATGTAATGACATCACATAATGTCCCCACGTCTGTCACACGGACCTGTAGCTGATGCATCTACTACATGTAATGACATCACATAATGTCCCCACGTCTGTCACACTGACCTGTAGCTGATGCATCTACATCTACTACATGTAATGACATCACATAATGTCCCCACGTCTGTCACACTGACCTGTAGCTGATGCATCTACTACATGCAATGACATCACATAATGTCCCCACGTCTGTCACACTGACCTGTAGCTGATGCATCTACTACATGTAATGACATCACATAATGTCTCCACGTCTGTCACACTGACCTGTAGCTGATGCATCTACTACATGTAATGACATCACATAATGTCCCCACGTCTGTCACACTGACCTGTAGCTGATACATCTACTACATGTAATGTCATCACATAATGTCCCCACGTCTGTCACACTGACCTGTAGCTGGTGCATCTACTACATGTAATGACATCACATAATGTCCCCACGCCTGTCACACTGACCTGTAGCTGATGTATCTACTACATGTAATGACATCACATAATGTCCCCACGTCTGTCACACTGACCTGTAGCTGATGCATCTACATCTACTACATGTAATGACATCACATAATGTCCCCATGTCTATCACACTGACCTGTATCTGATACATCTACTACATGTAATGACATCACATAATGTCCCCACGTCTGTCACACTGACCTGTAGCTGATACATCTAGTACATGTAATGACATCACATAATGTCCCCACGTCTGTCACACTGACCTGTAGCTGATGCATCTACTACATGTAATGACATCACATAATGTCCCCACGTCTGTCACACTGACCTGTAGCTGATGCATCTACTACATGTAATGACATCACATAACGTCCCCACGTCTGTCACTCTGACCTGTAGCTGATGCATCTACATCTACTACATGTAATGACATCACATAATGTCCCCACGTCTGTCACACTGATCTGTAGCTGATACATCTACTACATGTAATGACATCACATAATGTCCCCACGTCTGTCACACTGACCTGTAGCTGATGTATCTACTACATGTAATGACATCACATAATGTCCCCACGTCTGTCACACTGATCTGTAGCTGATGCATCTACTACATGTAATGACATCACATAATGTCCCCACGTCTGTCACACTGACCTGTAGCTGATGCATCTACTACATGTAATGACATCACATAATGTCCCCACGTCTGTCACACTGACCTGTAGCTGATACATCTACTACATGTAATGACATCACATAATGTCCCCACGTCTGTCACACTGACCTGTAGCTGATGTATCTACTACATGTAATTACATCACATAATGTCCCCACATCTGTCACACTGACCTGTAGCTGATGCATCTACTACATGTAATGACATCACATAATGTCCCCGCGTCTGTCACACTGACCTGTAGCTGATGCATCTACTACATGTAATGACATCACATAATGTTCCCACGTCTGTCACACTGACCTGTAGCTGATGCATCTACTACATGTAATGACATCACATAATGTCCCCACGTCTGTCACACTGACCTGTAGCTGATGCATCTACTACATGTAATGACATCACATAATGTCCCCACGTCTGTCACACTGACCTGTAGCTGATGCACCTACTACATGTAATGACATCACATAATGTCCCCACGTCTGTCACACGGACCTGTAGCTGATGCATCTACTACATGTAATGACATCACATAATGTCCCCACGTCTGTCACACTGACCTGTAGCTGATGCATCTACATCTACTACATGTAATGACATCACATAATGTCCCCACGTCTGTCACACTGACCTGTAGCTGATGCATCTACTACATGCAATGACATCACATAATGTCCCCACGTCTGTCACACTGACCTGTAGCTGATGCATCTACTACATGTAATGACATCACATAATGTCTCCACGTCTGTCACACTGACCTGTAGCTGATGCATCTACTACATGTAATGACATCACATAATGTCCCCACGTCTGTCACACTGACCTGTAGCTGATACATCTACTACATGTAATGTCATCACATAATGTCCCCACGTCTGTCACACTGACCTGTAGCTGGTGCATCTACTACATGTAATGACATCACATAATGTCCCCACGTCTGTCACACTGACCTGTAGCTGATGTATCTACTACATGTAATGACATCACATAATGTCCCCACGTCTGTCACACTGACCTGTAGCTGATGCATCTACATCTACTACATGTAATGACATCACATAATGTCCCCACGTCTATCACACTGACCTGTATCTGATACATCTACTACATGTAATGACATCACATAATGTCCCCACGTCTGTCACACTGACCTGTAGCTGATACATCTAGTACATGTAATGACATCACATAATGTCCCCACGTCTGTCACACTGACCTGTAGCTGATGCATCTACTACATGTAATGACATCACATAATGTCCCCACGTCTGTCACACTGACCTGTAGCTGATGCATCTACTACATGTAATGACATCACATAACGTCCCCACGTCTGTCACTCTGACCTGTAGCTGATGCATCTACATCTACTACATGTAATGACATCACATAATGTCCCCACGTCTGTCACACTGACCTGTAGCTGATGCATCTACTACATGTAATGACATCACATAACGTCCCCACGTCTGTCACTCTAACCTGTAGCTGATGCATCTACATCTACTACATGTAATGACATCACATAATGTCCCCACGTCTGTCACACTGATCTGTAGCTGATACATCTACTACATGTAATGACATCACATAATGTCCCCACGTCTGTCACACTGACCTGTAGCTGATGTATCTACTACATGTAATTACATCACATAATGTCCCCACGTCTGCCACACTGACCTGTAGCTGATGCATCTACTACATGTAATGACATCACATAATGTCCCCACGTCTGTCACACTGACCTGTAGCTGATGCATTTACTACATGTAATGACATCACATAATGTCCCCACGTCTGTCACACTGATCTGTAGCTGATGCATCTACTACATGTAATGACATCACATAATGTCCCCACGTCTGTCACACTGACCTGTAGCTGATGCATCTACTACATGTAATGACATCACATAATGTCCCCACGTCTGTCACACTGACCTGTAGCTGATACATCTACTACATGTAATGACATCACATAATGTCCCCACGTCTGTCACACTGACCTGTAGCTGATGTATCTACTACATGTAATTACATCACATAATGTCCCCACATCTGTCACACTGACCTGTAGCTGATGCATCTACTACATGTAATGACATCACATAATGTCCCCACGTCTGTCACACTGACCTGTAGCTGATGCATCTACTACATGTAATGACATCACATAATGTCCCCACGTCTGTCACACTGACCTGTAGCTGATGCACCTACTACATGTAATGACATCACATAATGTCCCCACGTCTGTCACACTGACCTGTAGCTGATGCACCTACTACATGTAATGTCATCACATAATGTCCCCACGTCTGTCACACTGACCTGTAGCTGATGCATCTACTACATGTAATGACATCACATAATGTCCCCACGTCTGTCACACTGACCTGTAGCTGATGCATCTACTACATGTAATGACATCACATAATGTCCCCACGTCTGTCACACTGACCTGTAGCTGATGCATCTACTACATGTAATGACATCACATAATGTCCCCACGTCTGTCACACTGACCTGTAGCTGATGCATCTACTACATGTAATGACATCACATAATGTCCCTGCGTCTGTCACACTGACCTGTAGCTGATGCATCTACTACATGTAATGACATCACATAATGTCCCCACGTCTGTCACACTGACCTGTAGCTGATGCACCTACTACATGTAATGACATCACATAATGTCCCCACGTCTGTCACACTGACCTGTAGCTGATGCATCTACTACATGTAATGTCATCACATAATGTCCCCACGTCTGTCACACTGACCTGTAGCTGATGCATCTACTACATGTAATGACATCACATAATGTCCCCACGTCTGTCACACTGACCTGTAGCTGATGCATCTACTACATGTAATGACATCACATAATGTCCCTGCGTCTGTCACACTGACCTGTAGCTGATGCATCTACTACATGTAATGACATCACATAATGTCCCCACGTCTGTCACACTGACCTGTAGCTGATGCATCTACTACATGTAATGACATCACATAATGTCCCCACGTCTGTCACACTGACCTGTAGCTGATGCATCTACTACATGTAATGACATCACATAATGTCCCTGCGTCTGTCACACTGACCTGTAGCTGATGCATCTACAACATCTACTACATGTAATGATATCACATAATGTCCCCACGTCTGTAACACTGACCTGTAGCTGATGCATCTACTACATGTAATGACATCACATAATGTCCCCGCGTCTGTCACACTGACCTGTAGCTGATGCATCTACTACATGTAATGACATCACATAATGTCCCCAGGTCTGTCACACTGACCTGTAGCTGATGCATCTATTACATGTAATGACATCACATAATGTCCCCACGTCTGTCACACTGACCTGTAGCTGATGCATCTACTACATGTAATGACATCACATAATGTCCCCGCGTCTGTCACACTGACCTGTAGCTGATGCATCTACATCTACTACATGTAATGACATCACATAATGTCCCCACGTCTGTCACACTGACCTGTAGCTGATGCATCTACTACATGTAATGACATCACATAATGTCCCCACGTCTGTCACACTGACCTGTAGCTGATACATCTACTACATGTAATGACATCACTTAATGTCCCCACGTCTGTCACACTGACCTGTAGCTGATACATCTACTACATGTAATGACATCACATAACGTCCCCACGTCTGTCACACTGACCTGTAGCTGATGCATCTACTACATGTAATGACATCACATAATGTCCCCACGTCTGTCACACTGACCTGTAGCTGATGCATCTACAACATCTACTACATGTAATGACATCACATAATGTCCCCACGTCTGTCACACTGACCTGTAGCTGATGCATCTACTACATGTAATGACATCACATAATGTCCCCACGTCTGTCACACTGACCTGTAGCTGATGCATCTACATCTACTACATGTAATGACATCACATAATGTCCCCGCGTCTGTCACACTGACCTGTAGCTGATGCATCTACTACATGTAATGACATCACATAATGTCCCCACGTCTGTCACACTGACCTGTAGCTGATGCATCTACTACATGTAATGACATCACATAATGTCCCCACGTCTGTCACACTGACCTGTAGCTGATGCATCTACATCTACTACATGTAATGACATCACATAATGTCCCCGCGTCTGTCACACTGACCTGTAGCTGATGAGACCACTGTAGATGAGCGGAAACAGTAACATACACATCAATATCTGTATGAAGCCATTATCTTCTGACAGCCACCCCCACCAGGTCTTCGTGAGGAACGTCTGTGGAAATCACACAACTGTCACATCAAAATAACCTGACTACATATTGTGTGACATAAGTATATAATAATAACAATAATAATGATAATAACAATAATAATAATAACAACAATAACAATAATAATAATAATAATAATAATAATAATAATAATAATAATAATAATAATAATAATAATAATAATAGGTCATTCCATGAAAATGTCCTTTTCGTGTAACGTTTGTTACCAGTTTTCATGACAAGCTTTGCATCAAAATGAAAGCATATTATGTTCCAGACAAAAAACATTTACTTTGCACAAAATAAGCAACACACATGCTCAACAATATATATTTCACATGATCTGTTTAGTCACAAATGTAACATTTGTTGCCATGAAATGACTAATGTATTTCTTTACATCTGCTAGTAAGCTAACGTGAGTAACGAGTGCGTATGCAAGCCTGTATATAATATAACAGCGGATGGCAGCACGGATGGTGTAATGGTTAGCATTACTGCCTCACAGCGCTGAGGTCATGGGTTCGATCCCCACCATGGCTCTAACTGTGCGGAGTTTGTATATTCTCCCCGTGCTTGCGTGGGTTTACTCCGGGTACTCCGGTTTCCTCCCACAATCCAAAAATATACAGATAGGTTAATTGGCTTCCAAAAAAAAAAAAATTAACCCTGGAATGTCTGTGTGTGCATATGTGTGGTAGGGAATATAGATTGTAAGCTCCACTGGGGCAGGGACTGATGTGAATGTTCAAATATTCTCTGTAAAGCGCTGCAGAATATGTATGCGCTATATAAGAAACTGTTAATAAATAAATAAATTATACTCACGATTATTCCTTTTTTTCTGAATACTTCAAGGCAGCCTTAACAATGGGTTAACTTAGTGGTTCCCAAACTGTGCACCGTGGCTCCCTGGTGTGCCTTGGGACACTCGCAGGGGTGCCACGGTTTGGTGGTTCAGGACCAATTCAAATAATTTAACCCCTTCCTGACGCAGCCAGTTTTTGCCTTCCTGACAGAGCCATTTTTTTCAAATCTGACATGTATCACTTAAGTGGGTATAACTTTTTTTTAGCTTTTACTTATCCCAGTGATTTTGAGATTGTTTTCCCGTGACACATTGTACTTTAAATTAGTGGTGAAATTTGGTCGATACAGTTTTTTTTGGGGGGGGGGAAATTCCAAAGTGTCGTGAAAAAATGGAACATTTTGCTATTTGCAAAATGTTCCATTTTCTGCTTGTGAGACAAATAATCATATCACTCAAAATAGTTAATAACTAACAAAGACCATATCTATTCTTTATTTTTAAATCATTATTTAAACCGCCTTTATTTTTTTTGGACGCTAGGGGGCAGCAGAGTCTAAATTTTAGACTCAATGCATTTCAACGGAGCTTTTGGCTATTAACTTTTTAACGGCCAATAGCAGCGATCGCCCAAGACGGGAGGCATCGCTGCCCCCCCTGGGCAATGAGGGAGGATGTCTGCTGTCAGGGACAGCAGACATTGTCCCTCTGCCACCTCGTCTCGAGACGGGGTGTCAATTTGAAGTCATGACGTACATTTACGCCATGTGTCGGGAAGTACTTCCCGACCATGACGTAAATGTACGTCAAATGTCGGGAAGGGGTTAAGGACATTTATTTATGAGCAAAACCAGTGCTGGTGGCTGTAAATCATGAAATATGTGTACACACAGAAGAACATTGTGCCCTTTACCACACAACACATATTAAGTATCACATATAAACAAAATCTACTTAATTACATATTTTTTCTAAAAAGGATTTTGGCCTTGGAGTGCCATGGAGAAATTCTGATACTCTAGGGTGCCATGATTCAAAAAGGATTGGGGGCCAGATATATCAAGCTTCAAAAAGTGATAAAAAGGAGAGTGATAAACAACCAGCCAATCAGCTCCTGCCTATTATTTTTTCAAACCCAGCCTGTGACATGGCAGGTAGGAACTGATTGGCTGGCTGTTGATCACTCTCCATTTTATCACTTTTGAAGCTTGAGACATCTGGCCCTGGGAACCCCTGGATTAACCCCTTATCTCCTAGCTTATAGACAGTTGTTTTTTTTCCTAGCATCCTCCCCTTCCTCCCCCTTCTTGTGGTAGATATGGCCTCTACTCCTTATACCCTCAGTCTTTGTACTGTATGTCTCCGTCTGGATCACCAAGTTTGCCTAGCAGCAACCAGGAAGCCGCAGTGGCAGATTGTAACACTCCTGAGGACTAATCAGACCACTTTGCCCTTGAGAGCTCCCCGGGCAGCTCGCTTTTGATTTGGCACTTGATGTGCCATTTTTACATGCAATAATTCACTTGCAATTTATTGCAAGAAATATCTACCACGTAGCTGCTGCGGCAGCAGGTAGGGGCGGGCAGCAGGGTCCGAGTTTAGGAAGCTGGGAGCTTGTGGCATCATTTGCTCGGCGGCAGAGCAGGAAGCCGCTACTGAATTAGAAAAAAAAAATTGAAAAGACTTCTCTTAGCCAATCAGTGGCCTCCCTTCTGATTGGCTGTGAGAATTCTCTAAGCCAATCAGCGTCTAGCCAGTCTTTTCAAAATAGTTTTCAAATGCGTTAGCCGCTTCCCGCCCGCCACCTGGCAAATTATACTATAAACTCTCAGCTACCGCCGCTTGGACCCCACCACTGAACATAGGTGTGTGCCAGCGGTGTAGTCACTACACAGCATGGTAAGGCAAGACATTCTGCTAACGGTGAGTAAGAATCACTAGGGTTGAGTCAGAGTCATCCTTAGCACTGATGTGTATGCTGAGGAGGAGTCAGAGTTATCCTTAGTACTGATGTGTATGCCGGGGATGAGTCAGAGTCATCCTTAGCACTGATGTGTATGCTGAGGAGGAGTCAGAGTTATCCTTAGTACTGATGTGTATGCCGGGGATGAGTCAGAGTGATCCTTAGTACTGATGTGCATGCTGGGGATGAGTCAGAGTGATCCTTAGTACTGATGTGTATGCTGGGGATGAGTCAGAGTCATCCTTAGTACTGATGTGCATGCTGGTGATGACTAACAGTAATCCTTAGTACTGATGTGTATGCTGGGGATGAGTCAGAGTCATCCTTAGTACTGATGTGTATGCTGGGGATGAGTCAGAGTCATCCTTAGTACTGATGTACATGCTGGTGATGACTAACAGTAATCCTTAGTACTGATGTGTATGCTGGGGATGAGTCAGAGTCATCCTTAGTACTGATGTGTATGCTGGGGATGAGTCAGAGTCATCCTTAGTACTGATGTGTATGCTGGGGATGAGTCAGAGTCATCCTTAGTACTGATATACATGCTGGGATGAGTCAGAGTCATCCTTAGTACTGATGTGTATTCTGGGGATGAGTCAGAGTCATCCTTAGTACTGATGTGTATGCCGGGGATGACTAACAGTTATCCTTAGTACTGATGTGTATGCTGGGGATGAGTCACAGTTATCCTTAGTACTGATGTGTATGCCGGGGATGAGTCACAGTTATCCTTAGTACTGATGTGTATGCTGGGGATGAGTCAGAGTCATCCTTAGTACTGATGTGCATGCTGGTGATGACTAACAGTAATCCTTAGTACTGATGTGCATGCTGGGGATGAGTCACAGTCATCCTTAGTACTGATGTGTATGCTGGGGATGAGTCAGAGTCATCCTTAGTACTGATGTGTATGCTGAGGATGAGTCAGAGTGATCCTTAGTACTGATGTGTATGCTGGGGATGAGTCAGAGTCATCCTTAGTACTGATGTGCATGCTGGTGATGACTAACAGTAATCCTTAGTACTGATGTGTATGCTGGGGATGAGTCAGAGTCATCCTTAGTACTGATGTGTATGCTGGGGATGAGTCAGAGTCATCCTTAGTACTGATGTACATGCTGGTGATGACTAACAGTAATCCTTAGTACTGATGTGTATGCTGGGGATGAGTCAGAGTCATCCTTAGTACTGATGTGTATGCTGGGGATGAGTCAGAGTCATCCTTAGTACTGATGTGTATGCTGGGGATGAGTCAGAGTCATCCTTAGTACTGATATACATGCTGGGATGAGTCAGAGTCATCCTTAGTACTGATGTGTATTCTGGGGATGAGTCAGAGTCATCCTTAGTACTGATGTGTATGCCGGGGATGACTAACAGTTATCCTTAGTACTGATGTGTATGCTGGGGATGAGTCACAGTTATCCTTAGTACTGATGTGTATGCCGGGGATGAGTCACAGTTATCCTTAGTACTGATGTGTATGCTGGGGATGAGTCAGAGTCATCCTTAGTACTGATGTGCATGCTGGTGATGACTAACAGTAATCCTTAGTACTGATGTGCATGCTGGGGATGAGTCACAGTCATCCTTAGTACTGATGTGTATGCTGGGGATGAGTCAGAGTCATCCTTAGTACTGATGTGTATGCTGAGGATGAGTCAGAGTGATCCTTAGTACTGGTGTGTATGCTGGGGATGAGTCAGAGTCATCCTTAGTACTGATGTGTATGCTGGGGATGAGTCAGAGTCATCCTTAGTACTGATGTGTATGCTGGGGATGAGTCAGTGTTATCCTTAGTACTGATGTGTATGCTGGGGATGAGTCACAGTCATCCTTAGTACTGATGTGCATGCTGGGGATGAGTCACAGTCATCCTTAGTACTGATGTGTATGCTGGGGATGAGTCAGAGTCATCCTTAGTACTGATGTCTATGCTGGGGATGAGCCAGAGTCATCCTTAGTACTGATGTGTATGCTGGGGATGAGTCAGAGTCATCCTTAGTACTGATGTGTATGCTGGGGATGTCACAGTCATCCTTAGTACTGATGTGTATGCCAGGGATGAGTCACAGTCATCCTTAGTACTGATGTGTATGCTGGGGATGAGTCACAGTTATCCTTAGTACTGATGTGTATGCTGGGGATGAGTCACAGTCATCCTTAGTACTGATGTGCATGCTGGGGATGAGTCAGAGTCATCCTTAGTACTGATGTGCATGCTGGTGATGACTAACAGTTATCCTTAGTACTGATGTGTATGCCGGGGATGAGTCAGAGTCATCCTTAGTACTGATGTGCATGCTGGTGATGACTAACAGTAATCCTTAGTACTGATGTGCATGCTGGGGATGAGTCAGAGTCATCCTTAGTACTGATGTGTATGCTGGGGATGAATCAGAGTCATCCTTAGTACTGATGTGTATGCCGGGGATGAGTCAGAGTGATCCTTAGTACTGGTGTGTATGCTGGGGATGAGTCAGAGTCATCCTTAGTACTGATGTGCATGCTGGGGATGAGTCAGAGTCATCCTTAGTACTGATGTGTATGCTGGGGATGAGTCACAGTCATCCTTAGTACTGATGTGTATGCTGGGGATGAGTCACAGTTATCCTTAGTACTGATGTGTATGCTGGGGATGAGTCAGAGTCATCCTTAGTACTGATGTGTATGCTGGGGATGAGTCACAGTCATCCTTAGTACTGATGTGTATGCCGGGGATGAGTCATAGTCATCCTTAGTGCTGATGTGTATGCTGGGGATGAGTCAGAGTCATCCTTAGTACTGATGTGTATGCTGGGGATGAGTCAGAGTCATCCTTACTACTGATGTGTATGCTGGGGATGAGTCACAGTTATCCTTAGTACTGATGTGCATGCCGGGGATGAGTCAGAGTCATCCTTAGTACTGATGTGTATGCTGGGGATGAGTCAGAGTCATCCTTAGTACTGATGTGTATGCTGGGGATAAGTCAGAGTCATCCTTCGTACTGATGTACATGCTGTGATGAGTCAGAGTCATCCTTAGTACTGATGTGTATGCTGGGGATGAGTCAGAGTCATCCTTACTACTGATGTACATGCTGAGGATGAGTCAGAGTCATCCTTAGTACTGATGTGTATGCTGGGATGAGTCAGAGTCATCCTTACTACTGATGTGCATACTGGGGATGAGTCACCGTTATCCCTAGTACTGATGTGTATGCTGGGGATGTTCAGAGTCATCCTTAGTACTGATGTGTATGCCGGGGATGACTAACAGTTATCCTTAGTACTGATGTGTATGCCGGGGATGAGTCACAGTTATCCTTAGTATTGATGTGTATGCCTGGGGATGAGTCAGAGTTATCCTTAGTACTGATGTGTATGCTGGGGATGAGTCACAGTTATCCTTAGTACTTATGCATATTAAGGTCCAGACATCTTAACAATAACATATAGAAATAAGTATACAAACCTGAACTCCTGCATGAGACATAAAGTCCTGGGCTTGGGCCTCCTGAGCAACTTCTAGGATGGTGGTTTTTCCCCATTTGTGAGAAACGTGAAGCAGGAGATTTTCAGCTCGTTTCTCATCATTAGTGTAACATTCATTAAAAACTCCTAACCAGAGATAGAGACAATGGATCAGGACAGGGCGTAAGGAAAGAATATTATATATATATATATATATATATATATATATATATATATATATATATATATCTCCAGAGAATACTACAGATGGTCAGACTCAACCTCCCTCTAGGTCACCAACAGTTTACACACATACTACAAGACATGCCCTGATCGCACACATAATAATAACAGGAGGCATGCTTTATTCGGCCTACCACCTGATCTGATCGTTACAGCGCCCAATTAGCATTCGTACGGCACCGTAGGGAAAACACATCGTATGGCATTTTTTTGCATGCGATTTTCCTATGTAATTTATTCACTGCTCTCTGTCCTTGTGCGGTGCGATGAGATCGCAATGTATAGGGTGCGATGCGATTTAATTTACTATACACTTGTATGACATACAATGGGATTTAGCAGCCCCCCCACTATCCACACCACTCCGAAGCGTGGCGAACGCGTCCTCCCGATCTTTTCATACCCCCACTATCCCCGTCGCTGTGGTGTTGATGTTATATAGTGTAGTGATAGCAGCGAGTCACCGAGCCCAAAGTGTGGCGAGCGGATGCAGAATACATGTAACGTAGTCCACGGCCCCTCGCGGGGCTCACCACGCTTCCGGCTTGGGAGGTCCCGGAGATCGCATACCGCTGCGCTCGCCACGCTTCGGGATAGTGGGGGGGTGCCTAAATCCCATTGTATGTCATACAAGTGTATACTAAATTAAATGGCATCGCACCCTATAAAATCCCATGTGATCGCATGCGATTCTATGTGTGGTACGATCGCATGCGATGCGATGCAATCTCATCGCACCGCCCAAGGCCAGAGAGCAGTGAATAAATTACATATGAAAAAAAAAAAAATCACATGTGATGCAATGCGGTTTTCTAACGCAAAATCACCCACTAAGCTATTTGCTTGGTGGGCGCCGTGCAAATATATATATATATATATATATATATATATATATATATATATATATATATATATATATATATATATATATATATATATATATATATATATATATATATATATATATATACATACATACATACATACATACATACATACATACACACACACAAACAGGTTTTCAAATGCGCAATTGTCCACTGATTCTCAATCAGTCTATAAGGTCTCAGATGCTTCTGTAGTGTAGTGCAGCCTTTCCTCCGAGGGGTTAACTGTCTCCAGTCACCAAGGGATTTTTCATAGAAAAGAGATGGAGGAGGTGCACACAGTGAGTATAATATAACAACACTTTACTACAAATAAAAAGCTCACTACACTTAAGTTTTAAAACATGAACAAGATCATCGTCACCAATGTGTCCACAACGGTAACCGGCATCCGGGGGGGGAAATGCCCTGCACCCTGTGCCTATGTCTGGCAACTGATCCGGTGCTCGCAATCCTGGTAGAGAAAATGTAGTAGCAAGTAGTAGCATGCACTCGGACTCAAATTCAGCAATAAGTACTGGTAAAGAAGGACACAACCAAAGGTTCTACAGCATAACCTCTGGTGGTGTCCTTCTTTACCAGTACTTATTGCTGAATTTGAGTCCGAGTGCATGCTACTGTATATATATATATATATATATATATATTCCAAACAGCTGAACAATAGGGCCGGGTGCCCTCCCAGGGGGAGAGAGAGACACAATCTCACTCCGATATACAGATGCAGCACGGGTGGCACTCCAGAAATAACGACAATCAGACCAGTGTCAAATTACCAACGTTTCAAATGTTATATTAACATTTTCCATCAGGGTGTAACACACAAAAACATAAGACGGTATTTATACATTACCGATTCAGTGGAGGATGACCCCGTCTGCAGAAACTTCCGGTGTGCGGCAGGGGATGGAGCGCACGTGCGTCTGACGCGGCATACGTGGTGCGTCAGCGCGTCCAGGTCAGAGGCTGCTTTCGGGCGGACACGTGATCCAGCTTGCTGAGATCAGCGCCACCTTCCGGCTTCCCCGTTGCCTGGCAACGTCCACACTTGTTGTCACTGCAGCAGCCGCGGCTTTCCTATTCCCGTCGCACCCGGATTATCTGTTGACGAAGGAAAAATAAACACATTTGTGAACATATTACATACTGCAGCCGTGTAGGCTGAAAGTGCTGAAAGGGAATTGTGACAGTTAAAAATTAGCAAATAACTGCTCGTACAGTATATCTCAATTAAGCACTGCTGGACCAATTTTGGTTATTCTAGTTTAACTGTGGGCATGGGCTGTGGGCATTTATATCTTACAGGATAATGGTCAAGGGAGTGAATAGCTAGTGACACGGGTACCACCAGTGTTTTAAATAAATAAATCCTGGCATTTTCGGGAACTTATCCATAAGGTCTAGCCTTAATGCGGGATTTACTGTAAAAGGTAAGTAACTAGATACAGCGCAATAGTGCTGTGCATTAGATTCCCAGGAATAAAGACAACCCAGCTGTGTCAGCTGTGCTACAGGTAACAAGATAAGCTGCAGTTCTCGTTCAGTCCCTTAGGGGCAAGGGTGTCCATCCGTTTTATCCATTGTACTTCCTTCTGTAGCAACAGACGTCCTCTGTCACCTCCTCTCCTTAGGGGGGGCACATGGTCCACAAGCTTGTAGCGCAGTTGCACCAGTGTGTGGCCGGCTAGCTTGAAGTGTCTGGCCACTAGAATAACCAAAATTGGTCCAGCAGTGCTTAATTGAGATATACTGTACGAGCAGTTATTTGCTAAATTTTAACTGTCACAATTCCCTTTCAGCACTTTCAGCCTACACGGCTGCAGTATGTAATATGTTCACAAATGTGTTTATTTTTCCTTCGTCAACAGATAATCCGGGTGCGACGGGAATAGGAAAGCCGCGGCTGCTGCAGTGACAACAAGTGTGGACGTTGCCAGGCAACGGGGAAGCCGGAAGGTGGCGCTGATCTCAGCAAGCTGGATCACGTGTCCGCCCGAAAGCAGCCTCTGACCTGGACGCGCTGACGCACCACGTATGCCGCGTCAGACGCACGTGCGCTCCATCCCCTGCCGCACACCGGAAGTTTCTGCAGACGGGGTCATCCTCCACTGAATCGGTAATGTATAAATACCGTCTTATGTTTTTGTGTGTTAC